>NC_000079.6:6552500-6675000 GCF_000001635.26 Mus musculus
CCAGTCAGCATGGCTTACTCGGGAAGTTCCAGAGCAGTGAGCATGCGCACACACAAGAAAAGCTGATGCTCCTATCCTGGCGTATTGAGTGAGTCGTGCTGCGTAAGTCTGCTCACAGTCACCTTCTCCTCAGGTCACTCCTGTCCCCGAGCTGTTCCTGACAGCCGTGAAGCTCAGCCATGACAACACGGGAGCCAGATACCTGCACCTGGCAAGGGAAGACAAGAACAACTTATTCAGGTGTGTGCTCCTTTTAGGAGTGTGTTCTTCCATGTCTCCATCTAGCACCCCTCCCATGCAGCCTAAAAGGGGAGGGTAAAACAGGCCTTGCCGGGCATGGCAACTCGCCAGGAAACCCAGTACTAGGGAGGCAGGAGCAGGAGCATTGCTGCAAGTTCCAGGCAGTGCTAGGTTACATAGTGAGTTCCAGGCCAGAGTAGGCGGCAGTGCGAGAATATTTCCACTTCTCCCTCTCTTCCCAAAGAGGAAGATCTATGGATTCGTCTAAAGATTCTCTCGTGTAGATACATTGAAATTTTTCAGTATGACTCGGTGATTCGTACATGATAGATGCATTTTATTAAAAGATTGTGGTGTGAGAATGATTGTTTTTATTGATTCAGGGTGGCCCCGGGTTCAGGAATTCCTTGTCACCTGTTCACTCTCTTTCCTGTCCCTCAGTGTGCAGTTCCGCACAACCCCAATGGATAGCACTGGGGTCCCACATGTTCTCGAGCATACGGTCCTGTGCGGCTCTCAGAAGTACCCGTGCAGAGATCCTTTCTTCAAAATGCTCAACAGGTCACTGTCCACATTTATGAATGCCATGACAGGTAAGAAGACACTATTGCATATGCCAGCAAGATTTTGCTGAAAGGACCCTGATATAGCTGTCTCATGTGAGGCTAGGCCAGTGCCTGGCAAATACAGAAGTGGATGCTCACTGTCATCTATTGGATGGATCACAGGGTCCCCAATGGAGGAGCTAGAGAAAGCACCCAAGGAGCTAAAGGGGTCTGCAACCCTATAGGAGGAACAACAATATGAACTAACCAGTACCCCCCCAGCTCGTGTCTCTAGCTGCATATGTAGCAGAAGATGGCCTAGTCAGCCATCATTGGGAGGAGAGGCCCTTGGTCTTTCGAAGATTATATGCCCCAATACAGGGGAATGCCAGGGCCAGGAAGTGGGAGTGGGTGGGTTGGGGAGCAGGGGGGGGGGGTCGGGGGGTAGATAGGGGACTTTTGGGATAGCATTTGAATTGTAAATGAAGAAAATAATCTAATTAAAAAATTGTTTAAAAAAAAAAACCATGTTTTGGGGAATTTGGAGAGATGGCTCAGCGGTTAAGAGCACTGACTGCTCTCAGTTCCCTGTAACCACATGGTGGCTCATAGCCATCTGTAGTAGGACCTGATGCCCTCTTCTGGTATGTCTGAAGAGAGCAACAGTATACTCATAGAAATAAAATAAATAAATAAATCTTTAAAAAATAAAAGAAAGAAGGAAGGAAGGAAGGAAAGAAAAGAAAAGAAAAGAAAAGAAAAGAAAAAGAAAGAAAAGAAAAGAAAAGAAAAGAAAGAAAGATAGATGATGTTTGGTCCATCAGACACCAGTAGATAAATTATTTTCTAGGAACAAGAATAGACTTAATGTTGTACAATATTTTTTAAAATTATATTTCCTTTATATCCCAACTGCAGTTTCCCCTCCCTCCTATCCTCCTAGTCCTCTCCCTCTATCTCCCCCAACTCTCCTTCAGCAACTCCTCCTCTGTCTCCCTCCAGAGCAAGGCTGTCCTGGGTGGATAGCAGTCAGCCATGGCCTATCATATTAGGTTGTAGAAAGACTAGGCTATTAAGGCTAGAAGAGGCAACCTGGTAGCAGGAGAGGGTCCCAAAAGCAGGCAGCAGAGTCGGAGCAGCCTGTGCTCCCACTGTTAGGAGTCCCACAATAAGATCAAAGCTACAAAACTGTATCATATGTGTGAAGGGCCTAGGTCAGTTATCGGTCCTCACACTAGGTGAAAGACGTTAGAAGCTGAATTGTTTTAGGAAAGATTATTGATTAGATTATTGAAATGGACAAACTAGGGGCTGTCAAGATGGCTCAGTTGATAAAGTGCTTGCCCCCCAAGCATGAGGACTCACGTTTAGAATGCTAGCACCCATGTGAAAGCCAGGTAGACTGGCGTGTCCTTACAATCCTAATGTAGGAGAGGTGGAGGCAGAAGGACCCTTTGTCTTTTCTAGCTGGTCTAGCTGAAGTGGCGAGCTCCAGGCTCAGCAGAATACCCCGAGTCAAAATATAACGTGGACAGTCATTGGCAAAAGTATCAGCATCAACCTGTGGCCTCCACATTCACACAAGCTCCCGTGGACATGCACCTAAGCATGCCGAACATGTCCACACTTACACACGTGCACGCACAGTTAACAAGTATGTAAATGACATCCGGAGTCTTAGAACGATGGTCTGGCAGTGTTTCCAGTAAAGTTCAGAACAACGTTAGGGCTGGCCCTGCAGGCTCTACAGTGTCGTGATTGGTGTACGTATAGCTTACATTAGGTCAGCTGCTCAAGCTTCTATCAGTTAAACAAGTCAAGCAGCCAATCAAATCAAAGCATAGAGAAGGTGACTGCAGAGTTGGTGCTGATGTCTGTTGTTTGAGACTTTGGGATTTGGGAAAGGCTGAGGCTTGGAGTGATGAGCAGAGTGGAAATAATGCATGTGTGGCTTCTGCTTTCACCGGAGGGAAATACTTACTGAAGGAAGCCAACCAGTGAGACTTGAAAGTAATGAGTTTCTGCAGGCGTCTCGGATTTCAAACTCTCGCGCTTCATTTCTTCCCAGCCAGCGATTACACGATATATCCGTTTTCCACTCAAAATCCCAAAGATTTTCAGAACCTCCTCTCCGTGTATTTGGATGCAACTTTCTTCCCCTGCTTGAGGGAACTGGACTTCTGGTACGTAATGATCACTTACAGGATTCGTGCTTCGGTCGTCTGCCCACCACCATGGTTTATTTACCCAGTTCTCATTTGTGTAGGCAGGAAGGATGGCGTCTGGAGCATGAGAATCCCCGAGACCCTCAGACGCCCTTGATCTTTAAGGGGGTCGTCTTCAACGAGATGAAAGGGGCATTTGTAAGTGTTCTGCTGCATGAAGATGATCTCTTAAAGAGATCTGTACATTTGTGTGTAGCATGTTCATGCATGAGTGCGGCCTTTAACATGCCGCGTGCATGTGCAGGCCAGAGGGCAGCTGGAGGTGTTGTGTGCTCACCTTCTACTGGGCTCTCCTGTTTTTCACACGAGGCAGTCTGGCCCGTGATTCCGTGGAGCGTGTCCTTTTCCCCACCTCCTCTCTTGCTGTGGGAGTGCTGAGCTTACAGTGCATCGCTAACACGCTCAGCTTCATGCGTGTACTGCGGGTTTGAACCCAGGTCATCCATGCTTATACTTTAACCACTGAGCCCTTTGTTAGCCCACCTTTGTTAAGTTTTGAAATGTGTGTGTGCTTGCAATATAGGAGACCTGTTGTTACTTACTCTCCTCACCTCCCTCCTTAAACTATCTGAAGTCAATACTGTGATAGAAGGGTGGGTCTGGTTTCATGCTACGTGATCTGGAGTGGGACAGCCTCCCCTGGCCTGGCCTGCTCTTCCAGAAGTACATGGGGTCGTTCATCAACTCCAAGGTACTCTGATTCCTGTGGCCTCTTTGAATAGCAAACTTGTTATCCTTTAGACTCTATTTGGTATCATTTTGGTCGTGAGACTCTATGATAGTAAGTGACATCTTTTTGACTGTGGACCAAGGAATTCTTGCTCATCTATCCTTATCCCACCATTACTTTTCTCTCTGACTCAGCTGGGCAGTTGATGAAAGACAAACTGCGCAGTTAAGAGAGCCAGTCCTCAGGTCCCAGCCACAGATCATGAGTAACTTGAATGTGAAGTTAGACTGCACCTGTGCAGCTAGGGGGTGGCCTTTGATTGACAAGTATTTTCATTAACTGATTTATTTTCGATTTCAAGACAGACAATGAGAGGATATTCTCCCAGCACCTGCAGAACAAGCTGCTTCCTGACCACACCTACTCCGTGGTTTCTGGAGGGGACCCACTGTGCATCCCGGAGCTCACGTGGGAACAGCTGAAACAGTTCCACGCTACTCATTATCACCCAAGCAATGCCAGGTAGTGTTGGGTGTAGAGGTTTGGTGGTAGATCAGTCGATAGTTGACCTGTATGCATTCTTACATCAAGTGATATATGGCTTCAAATTTAGTGAAGAGGCATATGCTGAACAGATCCATAGCTCTGGGTGAGACTGGAGTGTTTAGTTTACCTACAGACCATTGTAAATACCAACAGCTATAACTCTCAGGTGGCAGTGTTTAGTGGTCACAAACCACCTTTAAAGTCACCTCTGCTGGAGTCCCAGTTCCGTATCCTGGTCTGTGTCAAGGCCATCTTATGCATAGATTGTGAATGGTAGTGTCCACTCTGGGACGATTGTTCACCATACTCATGAAGGCTTCTGTTGTCTTTGGCAGAAATGAACTTTATTTTTGTTGTTGTTATTAGTTTTTGTGTGTTTTGCGTGTGCTTGCATATGTTTCAGCAGGTTGGTTTTGTGTTGTTTTATTTTTTGAAACAGGGTTTCACTGTGTAGGTCTGGCTAGTCTCAAGTTCACTATATTGATCAGGTGGCCTCAAACTCAGACACATCCTCCTGCTTCTGACTTCTCTAAGTGCTGGGATTAAAAGCATCTGCCACCATACCTGGCTGATAGTTGAACTTTAAATGATAGCTCTGATAGGAAAGACAGATGCCTCTGGTATGTGTAGTCTTTTTTACTGATGGTTACTGATGGTAAGTATAGTGCATTAAAAACATGTAATCTAGTCATTGTAGCCTGAAGTTGAGGTTTTTGAAGTCCCTTATTTTGGGCTGTCAATCTTAGTTACATTCTTATATACCTTGCCTGTCATGGGAACTCATTTGGCTTCTGCAGTGCCTTTATAGCAGGTGAAAAATAAAGCTAAATAATTTTCGTTTCGTTTAACCAAATCTTCCTGCTTGCTCTGTGTAGTTAAGACTGCCTTAAAACCAAAATGTAGTCCTATATGCATTTGATATTTATGGGAAGATCAGCTGGCATATCCTGGTACCCTCCATGTCATGCAAAAGCCTTGGGTGTTCATTGGTGCCCATCTCACGCTAGTGAGTGCTGTGTTCCCTGGACTTTATAGGTTCTTCACTTATGGCAATTTTCAGCTGGAAGGACACCTGAAACAAATTCACGAAGAAGCCCTGAGTAAATTCCAGAGATTGGAGCAGAGTACAGCAGTGCCTGCCCAGCCGCACTGGGATAAGCCTGTGAGTGTCCCGCCAGCTTTTATCGGTGTGTCCCTCATGCCTGTTAAATGGACTGAAGCGCAGACTGGGACTGTGTAGTACTGTGTACTGTGTACAATGATGGTTTGGGAAGTTGCCCTGGGCTGCACAGTAAGCTTTTCAAGACTGAGAGCGTGATTATTGGTAAAAGCTGACTTCCTGCCAAGTGTGTGCCACTTCCAGATAATCTGCGGTTGTTTAATACCCTTTGTGCTCTGTGCCTGCCTGAAGTGTCACATCATTTTGCAGAGGGAATTCCATATAACATGTGGCCCAGATTCACTAGCTACGGAGACTGCCAAGCAGACAACTGTCAGCGTTAGCTTCCTCTTACCGGAGTAAGTATTTGTTGTAAAATTTATTCTTGAGAGAAGAATAAGGAAATAGACAGATTAGAAGGCTAGGTAATTCTCCGGGGCTAATGTGATGAACAGGTGGGAGGGTTAAAAAAATCAAGTAAGTTTTAAGAATAAAGAACAAATATCAAGGTTTTAATAACATCAGAAGTAGGGTTGGGAAAAGAAATTTTGCCAGCCAATTAGAGACAAGGTTTTTTTTTTTTTAATTATATACACACACACATACATACACATTTTCTCTCTCACATACAAATACACAAGCAAACATACACATACATAAATACACACATACAGACACACAAACACACACATACACACATTCATACACACACACATATGCACACAGACACACACATACACACATTCATACACACACACACATACATTCACATGGCCTCTACAGTTCAGTCTGGCTTGGAATTGCCTATGTAGCCAAGGCTAACCTTGAACTTCTCCCTGCCTCTACCTCTCAAATGCTGTGAGTAAGTGTGTGACACCACTCCCGGTCTTTAATGCAGTGCTGGGAAGTAAACCCAAGCTTTCAAGCATGCCACGGCCAGCGAGTACCCTACCAACTGACCCACATTCCCTTTCCTACTCAGAAGATATTACTGTTAATTAATTAGGTAGTATTAAATGCTTCCAGAAAATAGACTGGTTTTAATTGTTTAGCTTTTGGGTCCGGGTGGGAGGAGGAGCAAAGGTCATGCCAGGAATAAGTATCGGCTTCTGTGACGTGTGTGTGTGTGTGTGTGTGTGTGTGTGTGTGTATACAACTACAAATGCACATGTGTGCATGCACACAAATTTTTAAAGAAGAAAATATGCCACTACTGCCAAGGATGGATCTGCGGGACATGGGAAGTGTGGGGAGACTGGGAGGGGCGGAGGGAGGGGAAACTGCCATCAGGATGTAACATTTGAGAGAAGAATAAAAAATTAAAATGTTTGTGTGTGTGTGTGTGTGTGTGTGTGTGTGTGTGCGCGCACACACACACACACACATATATATGGATAGCTACTAGGAGATTTTTTTTAACGTTCTCTTCCTACCATCTGACCATCACTTATATCGCCCCCTCAATGAAGTATCACTGACACATTTGAAGCCTTCACCTTGAGCCTTCTGTCCTCCCTCCTGATTGCTGGACCCAACTCCCCCTTCTACAAAGCTTTGATCGAGTCTGGACTCGGCACAGACTTTTCTCCTGATGTTGGGTAGGTTAGTTGTATTCATTTGGTTGTATTTGATTAGTTTGACATAACCAAGTAGGATTCAATGTAGGTGGTGGGTTGGTTTGATTTAAATTGACATGAGTAATTTAGTTAATTTGATTGACTGATTTGTCCAGATAGCCTTGGCATTTTCAGTCCCCCTGCCTCAGCCTCTGGAGTAACTGGGATTATAGTCCCACATGTGGTCCAAGGCCTGGATTTATTGGTCTTTTACATTAATACCACTTGCTTTGGGTTTTAAAATTCATATCATTAAGCATTCCTTAAGAGATTAAGGCATTGTAAAACAGCAGTTTATTGTTTGTAGAATTATTTTATCATAACATAAAAGGTTAGGTAGGACTGACTTATTTAAAAAGGTGAGTGTGCATTTGACTAGCTACATACAGGAGGCAAGTGCCTGAGACCATCGGTTTAACGCGTTCTCTAGTGAGACGTGATGTAAAAGCCTTCAGTCCTGATGTCAGTAGAGTACATCCCAAATGACAGTGCTTGGGTTTTGATAGTCTGCCTCTTTCTGCTTTCTAGATATAATGGCTATACACGGGAGGCTTACTTCAGTGTCGGGCTCCAAGGGATCGCAGAGAAAGATGTCAAGACGGTCAGAGAGCTCGTAGACAGGACAATCGAAGAAGTTATAGAGTACGTGTGTGTGTGTGTGTGTGTGTGTGATGACAGCCTGCCCCTGCTTCCACCCTTCCTTCATGAGTGCTCTGTGGGAAGGAGACTGAGCCATCTCTACCACTAGCCTCTTGATGTCCTGGGACGTGTGTTGGTTCAATTTAGTACTTACGTATTTGAGTTTTATCCTGGATTTCTTTCTGGCACAGATTGATGGAGTGGTGTGACATTTTCATGTATTTCTATGATTCGTCCTTATTTTTCTTTCTCATCATCACCCCACTCCTTGCTGTCTTTCTTTTTCCAACATGCGCACACGTGTGTGTGTTTGTGTGTGTGTGTGTGTGTGTGTGTGTGTATAATATATCACTTGTGTAATCGTCTCATTATTGCCTCTGCCACCGTGTGCCTCTGAAACCTCTCTCTGTTTCAGCATCTCATTTATTAATTTGGGTGTCTCATTTTTTTTTTTTTTTTAGGAAAGGATTTGAAGATGATCGGATTGAAGCTCTGCTTCATAAAATCGAAATTCAAACGAAGCATCAGTCAGCCAGCTTTGGCCTGACCCTGACGTCAGTACGTGATCTTCTCACCACCACTGCTTTCCCTTCTGTGTTGTGTATTGTTCCTTCTTTCTTTTTATTTTCTTCTTTTTAAATATTTTAGACAAGATTCTGCCATGTCGCTGTGACGGCTCTAAGCTTAGTTGTCCCTTAGCCTCCTGGTTGCCAGGGTTACAGGCATGCACGACAACGACCTTACCAGAACTGTGGTTCTTGACAGCACTGAACATACTGGCTAATACTAACAATTGATTTTCTTCTGAGTCTTGAAACTTCTTCTATCCTGAATCAAATACAAATATACTTTTGATTTAGTTTTATTTTTTATTCGTTTTAAAGATCTTTTAAAAGTGTGTGTGTATGAGTGAATGCTTATGAGAATTTATGCTCACTGTGCATTCAGGAGCCGCTAGGGGCCAGAAGAGGGTATTTGATTCCCTGGGAACCAAACATGGGTCCCCGCAAGAACAGTAGCTTTCCTTACCACTGAGCCGTCTTGCCAGCCCTTTTTTGTTATCTTTCCATTAGCTTGCTTAATTAGCTGATTGTTTTGTTTTCTTTTATCGGCTTGGGTGTGTATATGTAAGTGTGCAGGCATATGTGTGTATGAAGAAATGTGTGTATGTGTATCTGGGTGTGTATGTGGAGGCTGGAGGGCAAGCTCAGATATTGCATCTTAGCTGCTGTCCACTATTTTTTTTTCCTCAAGACCGGTCACTCACTGGCTTCTCATCTCATAGGCAAGGTTGACTGGACCGTGAGCCATAGGTGCTCACCTGTCTCTGCCTTCCCAGCATGCATCACTGTACTTGGCTTTTTTTCTTCTTTATGTGGGTTCTGAAGATCACACGAAGATGGATGTTTTTGCAGAGCAAGCACTTCACCAACCAAACTATCTGACCAGCACCTTAATTGGATATTTAGGAATATTATATTTTTATATGAAATAGATGTATTTATACAGCTAACATATTATGTATCAAAAACAAAATAGAATTAATAGGCCTCTCTCCAAACAAGTAATGACTTAAAATTTTTGTTATAAACCGTTATGTCTTAGGGCAGGGCAGTAATAGGGATTAAACACAGGGCCTTGAACATACCAGAAAATTGCTATCTCGAGCCTTTAACCATGCAGTTTTTAAGTGGAAAGTGGTATCATGACAGACTGTCATGCATCTTATGTTTGTGGGGGAGGGGAAGGGGCCCAGCCTAGCTTTTCTGAGGTGATAACAGTGCATCCTGTATC
Organism: Mus musculus; assembly: GCF_000001635.26. Taxonomy (NCBI): domain Eukaryota; kingdom Metazoa; phylum Chordata; class Mammalia; order Rodentia; family Muridae; genus Mus; species Mus musculus. The sequence goes on from NC_000079.6 coordinate 6,561,935, forward strand.
TAAAATTCTTTGTTCTAGTATATAGCTTCTTGCTGGAACCATGATGGGGACCCTGTGGAGCTCCTGCAGATTGGAAGTCAGCTGACTAGATTTAGGAAGTGCCTTAAGGAAAATCCAAAATTTTTACAAGAAAAAGTAGAACAATATTTTAAGGTAAGAAACTTAGAGAATCTGTCATCTGTAACTTGGTAGTTAGATTTTAAAATATTGAAAAATGTGACATTGCAAATTGTGAAATCAAGATCTTAGTCTATGTAAGTGGTTTCTGTTTATAGATTTTTTTATATGTTTGTATGTTCCTATGTTTGTAATAAGAAATATGGGTACATATACAACTTAAATCCTATTTTTGAGATTATAGTGCAAGTTCAGTACTTAGTTACAGTAAATGCATGTATAGAATGAATTATTTGATGCTTATTTGCCTGCTTTTAGCAAGTTGTGCTTACTGTCTGTTTTCTCGTATACTCTACTTAATTACAGAGTGTCACAGTGACCTATTTTGAAAGCTTTCTTGTCATAATTGCCATGATTTGGGGCAAGGAATATAATAATTTGACCTATGACTTTTCTGTGTTCTATATATATCCACCCCTGACACACTTTGATTGATTTGAGCCCTGGCATACACTCAAGCTAGCTTTGAACTTTCAACCTTCCTGCCTCTGCCTCCTGGGTGTTGAAATTACAGATAAGCACCATCACTTGTAGCTGTTGTGAGTTCTGACTGGACTCTAATCCACTCCCCTCTCCTTGTAGAGTTACAATTGAGCATCGTGTATATATGCTCACCTGGTGAAGGAAATAACAAAAGCATTTTAAGAACACATTCTTTATATTTGTTCAATGTCAGTTTTGTCCGTGTAACTTATAAGCCAGTAAGTTGTTAGTTTCGTTCCCGAGGTGGATGGGGTGGCACTTGCCTGGGGTCCCAGAGCTAGGGAAGCAGACGCAGGGCGATCAGGAGTCAAAGGTTATCCCTGTCTCTGGTTAAGTTTGAGGCCATCCTGGGCTATCTGAGACCCTATCTCAAAACAACAAATGAAAAATTGTAGTTCTAGCCTTTCAGGAATTTATACTGCTAGATAAAAATCAATTTTTAAGTTGCCTTAACTTTTATGTAATTCAAGATATTAGAAAGTGCAGGTTTTCTTTATAATCAAGATGTGCATTTTGGGAAACCCAGGGATTAGAGTAGGCCTGATTGCAGAGCCAGTGTCTATGGCTCATGTACTGACCAGAGAACAGTCTGCTTGTGAGGGTTCCTATGGCCTGCATGGCCCTAGCTGCCAAACAGCCCTAATGAAGTTCTCATCATTGGGAAGGTGGATAAGCAGAACTGTAAGCCCAAGTCACGCTGCTCTCGGATGTTTAATTTGTTCAGATCTAGTGTCTCCTAATCGTGTTTTAAAATGGGTTGTTGTTGCCATGGTTCCCATAGAACAATCAGCACAAGCTGACTTTATCCATGAAGCCAGACGACAAGTATTATGAAAAGCAAACTCAGATGGAGACAGAAAAGCTGGAGCAAAAGGTGAATTCTCTCTCCCCGGCGGACAAGCAGCAGATCTACGAGAAAGGTCAGAGGGATTCGGGGTGACTTACCTGGTTCGATGTGTAGGAGGGATCCGATTTGTATGACTGGCTTGATGTTCCTTGGGCATGAACTCGGGGCACTGTGCAAGCGAGCAAGGCAAGTGCTGCCCCTCACTCAGCTCTGTCTCCAGCCTTGCACTGTTGATTCTGAGATGATGTCTTGACACTGGCCCTGAACTTTGCATCTCCCTGCCTCTGGGTAGCTGGGATTACAGGCTTGTGCCTCTCAGCCTGGAAACACTGTTAGTTTCATCAGTTGTTCTCAATCAAAGGCCACTGTGTGCACCTTCCCCTCCACCACCATGACCCAAGAAGAGCAATGCTTGACAATAGGACATTTTGGCTTGCTTTAAAGGCCCATATCAGTCTTAAATGCATGTGCATCCTCTATCCTCCATGCAGCCCCAGTGAACTTTTTACTCCTGATAACTACAGGAAAGGTATTTTTGAACACAAACAGACTTCAGCTATGTCAAATGGGTTCCAACCGTGACATTTGGCCATATCAGAAAATTGACACTCCAGTTCATTTACTTATAGCAGCTCATAGTTCCAGACTATAGGAGGGAAGTTAGGGTGACAGGGAAGTGCAACAGCTATCACACCCATCCAGAGTCAAGATGAGAGTGCAGAGCGTACTCGCATGCCCACTTGCCTGTGCTCGACTAGCTTTCTTCCCTCTTAGGCAGTTCAGAGCCCAACTCAGGAATGGTGGCACCTACATTCAGGGTAGGTCTTCCTACCTCAGTTAACTCAAGACAATTCATCACAGACATTCCCAAGGCATCCTGGTCCAGGTGACTCCAAGTTGAAGGCTGAAGTAGGGCAGTAACACAAGACATTAATGATAACACTCACATTACAGAAGGTATGTTTCCTGTACACATGCTCTGCAGAGCCCCTTTAAAGTGGGCACAGCACCGGTGCCTTCAATGGTTGTTTCACGCAGTGGGGTTCTAAATCATGTGATTCAGTATTTGGAAATTTTATGAGTTAAAGTCGAGGCAGAAAATGCCTGGCGATAGGCGAAGGCTTATTAGGGTTAGTAGTCAGTGTCGGACTGGCATGGAAGACGAAGCCCTCACCACAGGGACCTTGTGCTTTGAGGAAGGGAAAAGAAAAGTAGCTGAGTGTTTCAGTTATTGACTATGAGTGTACACAGCAAGGAGCACTGGGGTGCCAGGGTAGCTGCAGCATCTTGCAGTGATATCGCTTTGCCTAGGCGTGGTGCGGCAACTGCAGAATCTCGCAGTGATACCGATTTGCCTAGGTGTGGTGCGGCAGGTCCCTTAGCCACTATGATGATCACGTCCTCCTACCTTGGCTCAGAGTGGCTCCTGTTGGATCTTGGATAATGCAGAAAGCATATCCAGACCTGACAACCCTAAACCTCACAGGCGGGTTCCTTTGGGTTTTGTTTTCACTTTTCGTTTGTTTCTTATCTGTTTTTTGCACTTTAGGTTTAGAACTACAGACGCAGCAAAGTAAACATCAAGACGCCTCCTGCCTCCCAGCATTGAAAGTCTCGGACATTGAGCCCTCCATGCCTTTCACCAAGCTTGACATCGGCCTTGCAGGTCATCATCAGGCCATTCCCATGGGGGCCTGGCTTCTGGGACTGTGTTAAATAGCAGTTTGTCATGTGTCAGATGTTCTCCAGAAAACATCTCAATGAGCAACCTGTTTGTAGAGCTCTGCTGTTTGTATGCCTTGCAAATGATTATTGCTTGGTTTGTATGTGCAGGTATATATGCATGTGTGTGTTATGTGTGCGTGTGTGTATGTGTTTGTGTGTGTCTTGGCCAACGGCCAGTCTTAGGTTTAATTCTTCAGGTGCCATCTACCTGCCCTCACTGGTGCTTGGGGTTTTGCAGTCCAGCCAGGTTGTACGTGGAGAGAGACACCTGTCTCCATTCCCAGCTCAAGGCTTACCAGTGTGTACCTCCACTCCTGCCCTCCCCCCCCCCCTTTTTTTTAAGTAGATTGTGAGGATCAAACTCAGGCCCTTGTTTTCACTGAGCCTTTCCCAGTCCTTGGGAATTATTTCAACTTTAGTGAGGACAGATCCTGTGAGTAGATTTGAGGGCATCAGGGCCATTCCCTGCTCCTGGAATCAGGTGAGGGTGTGAGTTAGCCCGAGGTTGAATTCAGAATGGCTTTTGTAGGAATCTTCCAAGCCCTTACGGCCAGCTACCTCTTTAACTTGGCTGTTACCATTGAAGTGGGTGTGGTGGGAAAAGGCCTGGAGTGCTCTTGACCTCCCGCTTCACTGCTTCCGGGATTTCAGGCTTGCTTTGTGGCTGGTGGCATGAGACACCGTTATCTCTATGAGAGCATTTTCCTGGAAAATGATAGGTTTTTTAATTCAGACCAGGGTTGGGCTTCAATGTGCAGCTGTGGAGGCTAGGATGGGATTTGATTTGATCTGATTTGATATGAACTGAGAGTCTCCTGTATGCTAGGCAAGCACTTGGTGACAACCCCAGGCTAGGTACACTGTTTCCGGTGAGGCATCTCCAACCTGCCTTGCATATTTTAATGGTGATTATCTCACGTGTCATGTCGGATACATTTGTAATAGATTTGTGTATGCAGCTGAGAGAGAGTGTGTGTTTCTAGAAATTGGGGAATGTTTTGATCTTTTAATCTACAGGCTCTTTTTATTTTTCCATTTTCATATGTGTGTGTGTGCACGCATACATGTATGTGGGAATGTGTGGGAACGTGTGTGCATGTCGAGGTTGGTATTGGGAACCATTCTCCACTGACTTCGTGCATTGTTTATTAAGGCAGGGTCTTTCAACCCAGAGTTGAGCGCTAGGACTACTCTTGCTAGACAGCCTTTTCTGGGGACTCCACCCTTCACAGCTAAAACTGCAGGCGGGCTGCTATGCCCATGTGGCATTTTACATGTCTTGTCTGCCTGGAGATCCAAACTCTGGCTCTCACGCTTGTGAGGCAGGAACCTTACCTACCGAGTAGTCACCCAGCCCCTCAGATATTTTATTTAGAAGTAAATCTCATTAAGTGTCTCTAATAAGTTTCTATTTCTTTAATAGGGACAATAAATCAGTCATCAACCAGTGCTTCCATTCAGTTTCCATACAGTGTAGGGCACTGTGCTAGGTGGAGATCTATAAAATAGAATCAAGAAAGCCCAAGGACATTGAGGGCTTGTGGAGTACAGGGCATTACACACTGCTCCTGAAGGGTAAGGGGGCTCTGCTGCGGCAGACCAACAGCGTGTAGAGGAGACGCTGCGATGGAGTCAGGTGTTGTGAGCATGTTCGTCCACGCAGACCTAACTGTGCTGAGGAAGGGAAGCGCTCAGTAGCGGGCTCAGTTACAGGTGAGACCGACGCTGAGATGCTGCTGAAGTGAGCTGTGAGGTCAGAAAGACAGGATCCTTCTCCATGTCGGTGCTTCAGCGAGCAGGGATGCCCTTCCGCTGCAAAGGGTTTCGGTTTCATACCGATATGAAAGTGCAGCGGGAAACCCTGTATCAGCTGCTGGAAATGAGCAGTACATTTCTATGTTCCTCCGAGCTTTACGCTTTCATCCTTGACAAGCAGTAGCGTGATTCCTTATATGCTAAGAATGACTAGGGGCTGGGGGTGTAGCTCAGTTGGGAGAGAACTTGTCCAGCATGCGAGGGCCCTACCTGTAATCCCAGGAAGAAAAGTCGAGACTTCAAGGAGATCCTGCGCCAAAACATGCAGTGTGGGAGCAGCCTTGGTACATGAGACCTGATTTCAAACAAGACAACAAAGGAATTGAAAGTTGATTAATTAAACCAAGAGCACTGCTTCTGTGTTCCAGCTGGAGACATCCCTGTGCAGTACTGCCCACAGCCCACCAACGGCATGGTGTATTTCCGAGCCTTTTCCAGTTTAAACACGCTGCCGGAGGACCTGAGGCCCATTGTGCCTCTCTTTTGCAGCGTGCTGACCAAGTGAGTTGTGGAACGCAGTAGATGCACAGCTGAGCTGCTCAGCATGTTTTCATGGTGTGTGTGTGTGTGTGTGTGTGTGTGTGTGTGTGTTTCTGTGTGTTCTTTATGTATTTGTGTTCATGCCCTCCCAGGAAGTCTCGTAAACTTAGTGTTGTCACAGTGTGCACAAGCTACTCTCTTATAGTCTTATTTTCTTATCATAAATAATGTTACAGTATGAATCCATGGAAGGAATAATACTTACGAAGGCATCTGTTCAGATGAATCGCCAAGGATCTTGAAGAAAGGGGAATATACTTAGGAGATAGGAGCAATTCAGCGTAAGGAGTAGCTGCAGCTTGAGGGTGTCTTTGCAGAGCTTGGTGGACAGCGAACTCTGTCTGCTTCTCTGCAGAGCTGACTGCAGCAGCTGCTTTCCCCTGCCAGGCCAGCGTGTGGCTAGGTTTGGAATTGTGCGTTGAGTTTTTCTGGACAGTGGCAAACTGAGAAGGAGCAGCTGCGGGTTTCCTCTGTTCTTATAGGACAATAAAGAGAAACCAGGGCTGGGACATGGCCCAGCTGAGGACTAGATTGCAATGGAAAATGTCCCTGACCTTTGGGACATTCAGTCCCCATTCTGTCCCCATTCTCAGCCGTTTCAGTAACTGCCAATGTTTGCCCTTTTAAACCAGTTTTCATGCCCCTCACAGTCTTCCTCTGGGCTCAGATAATAATGTTTCTTCTAGACATATCAGCACACAGAATTTCTACATGTTTTTCTAAGATAACTCCCACCCCATTGCCCGATATTTGAGCAAATGACGCATGTGTGAGCATATTTAGGAGGAAGAAAGTACTCGTAAAAGACGTACAAGCTAAAGGCTGGGAGATCACGTTCAGCCTGATATCTTTACTAAGGGGCACTAACTAGCTACTGAAGCCTTTAGCTAGGGTCCTGAGCACTGAACATGAGTTCCGAATGGAGAAATGGCTTCGTACCTCTGGGAGAGGGCACATGAGCTATGTAGAGAGTTAATGCCAGCATGCTTTCAAAACTGCAAAGTGTACAGGACGGATGGAGAATTGTGGCTATTGAATTAGCATACAATAAACTGTGCGTTTGAAAATGGTAGGCACAGATGCTAACTCGGGTGCTACCCAGATGGGCTCCGGTAAACTCGGGTATACTTCTTGTTCATCAGGCTGGGTTGTGGCATCCTTAACTACAGAGAGCAAGCCCAACAGATTGAGCTCAAGACAGGAGGCATGAGTGTCACGCCCCATGTGCTCCCTGACGACTCACAGCTGGATACCTACGAGCAGGTAGGTACCCCTTCATGCTCCGTCATGATGTAGTCAAAGGCTTGTTTCCAGGGTGTCCTCGTTTTTAATGGTACCCTAATTAATTTTGTCTTGCATCTTTCTTTGGTGATACAGGGTGTGTTATTTTCATCTCTCTGCCTGGAGCGGAACCTGCCAGACATGATGCATCTGTGGAGCGAAATATTTAACAAGTAACTTTACTCACCCATATATTAATAAGTGAGAGTATGACATATGTAACTCTGAGATGCTTTGCCAAGTGATTTGCCTCACTTGTCAGATTCTAGTCAGATTTTACTTGTAATTCCTAAGCACACAGAAAAAAAATGGAAAGATACTGAGTTCCTCTGTAATAATTTCCCTGTGGTATCGGAGTGAAGCTGGCCCACTCTAAGACATCCCTCTTCTTCTGTAGTCCATGCTTTGAAGAAGAAGAACACTTCAAAGTGTTGGTGAAGATGACCGCTCAGGAGCTCTCCAATGGAATTTCAGACTCGGGGCATCTCTATGCAGCCCTCAGAGCAAGCAAGACACTGACACCTTCAGGGGACTTGCAGGAGACCTTCAGTGGGATGGATCAGGTGGGCACTAGCAAGGCCAGGTGCCGGTCCTGATGAGCAAGGCTTCTTGAAGTTGTTAATGTTCTCCAGTCATACACGATTCTACCTCAGAAAACTAACCTTCTAAAAGCTGGGCTTGGTGGTTTTATGCTTGGAGCCCAATGCCAAAAAGGCTGGTGGATCCCTGAGGATTGCTGGCCAGCCAGCCTAGCCTACTTGGGGAATTCCAGGCCAGTGAGAGACAGTGTCTCTTAAAAAATGTGGGTGGTTCCTGAGAAATGAAGACAAAAGATGTTCTCTGGCCTACACACACACACACACACACACACACACACACACACACACACATACACACTTGCACACATGACCATGAAAAATGCTTGTGCATGCATAACCCATACACTGGAGCCAGAAAGCTTCTAACTTAACTACTGATTTCTAATTCCCAGACTTCATAGAGGAAAGTGTTTGTTTCCTTTCTTCTTTGTACTACACAGTCCTTCAGCTTCACCCAAGCTGGTAGTTAAAACGCATGTGCACACAAATCCAGGACACATCCAGTGGCCAGTCACAACCTGTATTAGGGATGTTCGCTATGCAGTCCTGTCCAGAGAAGAAACAGACAACTGGAAACTATGAAATGACCACTGACATAAAAAATTACAGGGCGCCAAAATTATTGTTATGCTGTGCAGACATCCTTTTCTATAACTGCCAAATTCCAGAGAATCACAAGTCATACTCTGGCATTAGATATTCTCCTGCTAGCCTTATAAAATACCATAATTGAAGGTGATTTAAGGAAGAAGAGAGAGAATCTATCCTGGAAAGGCATGACATCATGAGACAGAAGCAGGGACGTATTTTCCTCTATAGCCAGGAAGCAGAGAAGAGGAAGTGGGGTGAGGCTACTAACCCTCCAAGCCCACCCCAGTGAGTTTGTATTATGTTCATGCCCTGATGGCACTCACTACCCAGAGAGTCATCTTGTGTCTTAAGCTTAGTGTTGCACATTGTGTGCATTGGGTCACATTTGCTTGTTGTGGCATACCCCCTCCAGCAAGGCTCTCCTTCCTAGGAGTTTCATAATCTCCCGAGCCATCACCCTGACCTTCCAGGAACCGAGTATTTAAATGCATCAGTCTTCGGGAGACTTTTTGATCCCAAGCACTGCGGCTGTCGGGTAAAGTCTATTTGAACTGTGCAGTATTTGGCTGTCAGTGTGGTCTGACTCAGTGTCTGCCTCCTTTGGTTCAGGTGAAGGTGATGAAAAGAATTGCAGAGATGACAGACATCAAGCCCATCCTGAGAAAACTGCCCCGGATCAAGAAGTATCTACTAAACTGTGACAACATGAGGTCGGTGTCCCGCCTGTCCCCAAACAGCTCTTAGGAGTCCCACCATTTTGTAAATTGTCATTTTTTAGGTATTTTCCATTTGAAGATGAAATTCCCTGAATTTATCTTCAAAACAGAAAGTGTGTTGGTGTAGGTGTTAGGTGATAGGACTGACTCTAGACTTTAAATTAATGTGCTGGGGGAATAAAAAGGATTACATTTTAAATTAGTTAAAGTTGCATGAGGTGGACAAGAAAGCAACGAATTAAAGTCTAGAACTTCGGGCTAGAGACATGGCTCAACGGTCAAGAGCACTGACTGTTCTTCCAAAGGTCCTGAGTTCAATTCTCAGCAACAGCATGGTGGCTCACGACCATCTGTGATGAAATCTTCTGCCGTAAGATTCATTATCTTTTCCCTAGCTTCTGTGAGACGTAGAGAAGGTTATCTTGCTCAGTATCAGTGTCCTGGTTCGGGTTTCTGCTGCTGATGAAACACCACGACCCAAAGCAACTTGGGCAGGAAAGGGTTTATTTGGCTGACGTAACCAGAGTCACTGTCCACTGAGAGAAGCCAAGGCAGGCCCTCAAACCAGGTGGGACCCTGGAGGCAGGAGCTGATGTAAAGGCCACGAGTGGACACTACCTGGTGGGCTTGTGCACTGTGGCTTGCTCTGCCTGCTTTCTTATAGAACCCAAGACTACCAGCCCAGGTTGGCACCACCCACAGTAGGCTGGTCCCTCTCCCATCAGTCACTGATTAAGAAAATGCCCTACAGCTGGATCTTACAAAGCATTTTTCTCAATTGAGGTCCCCTCTCAGATGACTCTAGCTTGTGTCAAGGTGATAAAAAGCTAGCCAGGACAGCCAGTGTCTTGAAACAGTTTGGCCACATTACGTTAGCTTTCTGTCCTCGGGCTCGAGCATAAATAAAAATGAATTATCAGTAGTTTACATATTGTGCCTTGCTACCACTAATACTGACTTAGTATTCACTGATGATCAACAGGACAATGCACAATCAAAGCTGCTGCTTTGCATAGATTACTGATCCCTTTCTCCAGTCAGTCCTAGAGAATCACTAGCAGATGCCACGGGGCTGCTCGCTGGCAGCCATGGGGTCAGTGCTCCAGCCCTGGGAGTCCTGTCGGCCTGGCGTGTACTTCTTCCCCTTCACTCCAGGCCAACTGAATTCAGTGCTTGCCCTTCTGCCCCAGGCTTTATTTAGTCCAGCCTTCACTATAAATCCCCAGGCTAGCCTGGCCCAGCACTCACTCTCACATCCCAGGCTAACCCTTCCCAGTGTTCATTTTACACCCTAGCACTTACCTATACCCTAGGCTTGCTTCCTCGTGTGTTCAACTTCACACCCTAGACTAGCTTAGCCAGCTTTCACTGTAACCTAAGACCAGCCTGGCTTACTTCACCACCACAGACTGTCGTCTTCCTTCCTCATAAGACTCTTTCTGCAAGTGTCTTACATGCAATAATAAACACAAGCAGTGAATATAGAGCCCATATACAGTTAGCATTAATCCAATAGTGACGGCTGTGAATTTAACACCCAACTGGGAAATGTTTGCATTGTCAAAACTACAGGATTCTGAAGAATCCTAATGCTACTGAAGAAGCAGGTAAAAGGATGCTTTTAAAAGGATTTTGTAAAAGGATGTTTTAAAATGTTTTCGGCACCTCAAGTTTCTGTTTTGTGGGAATAAAATCTGGAGTTTAAAATATACATAAATTAAAAAAAAAACAGAGAGAGAGAGAGAGCGAGCGAGCATTTGCTGCTCTTGCAGAGGGCTAGAGTCTGGTTTCCAAGCACCCTGAGCAGTTCACAACTGCCTGTAAGCCCAGCTTCAGAGAGTACCATCTTCTCCTGGCCTCCGCAGGCACCTCCACACATGTCCCTGTACATAGTACATGTAGACTTGCACACACATTTTGTTTATAATTCTCTACTTTAGCAGGAAGTGCATAGTTTCAGATTGTTGAATTCTTTTATGGATATTTTTTTTTTAATTTTCCACCCTGTGTTATAAATCTGAAGGTATTTATCGAAGCTGTTAGTGTTCCCTCTCTTCTTTGTGCCCTTCAGAAAGTCACTGTATTAACAGCTGTGAGGCAGTGACGTGTGTGTGTGAGTGTGAGTGTGAGCGCATGTGTGTGAGAATGAGAAGCCCTGTATGAGTGCACATCTGTATACTGTTTCTCTTGAACAGCCTTCATATATCTTATGACAGAAGCAATGCCAGTCTCTTGATGTCTGTGTCCCTCGTACATAGATGTGATGTTAGTAAAAACCGTGGGAGAGAGGCTCGCTTTGGTGGTTTTACATGTACACATTTCTTCTCTGCAGATGCTCAGTGAATGCCACCCCTCAGCAGATGCCTCAGGCAGAAAAAGAGGTGGAAAACTTCCTTAGAAATGTTGGCCGAAGCAAAAAGGAACGGAAGCCTGTCCGCCCGCATATTGTCGAGGTAAAGGAACCCAGGTGTGCGTCTCACCTTGACACGTGTCACCTGATGCTCAGGCATGCCGTGTATATAGACTGGTGTATGGGAGGGAGTCAGTGGCTTGCCCAGGATCAGCCTACTTAAGTGAGTTCAGAGCCTTGCCTTGATCTCCAATCCTACATCATGTGTGTCTCTTCACACTCGGCAGTGAGCTTTCTCCTAATAGGGAAGAGCAGAGCTTGATGTGGGACATGGTACCACAAAAAGAGCCAGAAACCGTGTCTCATGCAGTTTGTTAGGCTCTGAACCCCCCACAAGCTGGTAAAAGCCTTTCACTGGGTCTAGTTATTTCATGGATTTCCTTGCGTACAATACCTGCCAGCAAAGATTTCGATTGATTCGCAGGGGTTTATTTAGGTTTTACTTATTGAGTCTGAGTCCCTGCGAGCCTCACTTGTCACTGCAGAAAGCTGTCACTTTGCAGCTCTTGTAGGAATTACGTTAGTGTCATCTGTGCTGCAGTTCACGTGTCCCTTCTTCCATTCATCATTTGGTCTCATTGATCGCTTCAACACTCTGTGATGAGAGAGCACACAGAGGTGACCTGCTGTTCCAGAGGCTAGGCCCCTCTGTCTAGAGCCTATCTTGCCACCCTAACCTCATGCTTTGAGGGATACAGAGATGTATCTAGGTCATTGTTTTTGTTGTTACTGTTACATTTCTGTCTCTCTCCCTCTCCCTCTCCCTCTCCCTCTCCCTCTCCCTCTCCCTCTCCCTCTCCCTCTCCCTCTCCCTCTCCCTCTCCCTCTCCCTCTCCCTCTCCCTCTCCCTCTCCCTCTCCCTCTCCCTCTCTCTCTCTCTCTCTCTCTGTGTGTGTGTGTGTGTGTGTGTGTGTGTGTATGTGAAGGTCAGAGAACAACTTGTGGAATCAGTTGTCTGTTTTCAACTTGTAGGACCAGGTCCATTGAGTCATCTCACTGGGCATGAAAGACATAGTTTTATGACTAGAAAGCACCCGGGGTGGTGGGGGAGGGGGTGATGGAAACACTTTAAGTTTGTACACGGGCTGTCTTCATGAACTATTTGAAAAGTGTGCTAAAGCTTTTATCACTTTACAGTAGGAAGCCTGTCTGCCTTGGCTGACTCAGGTAGGGAGCTCTGAAAACTTCATAAACATTTCAAGGAAGTTTCTCTTCACTCTTGGATTCTTTTTTATTTTCAGAAACCCACACCCAGTGGCCCCAGTGGAGCTGCACATGTCAGTGGGTCCCAGATCGTCAGAAAATTGGTGACAGTAAGTGACCCAAGCTGTCAGGCTGCGCTTCCTCTGACTCTGAGCGTTCTGCTGGTGGGATCATTCTCGGGCTGAGCCGCAACCTTAGACCTGGGGATGTGCTATCTCTCGTTGTTACCAGGGGGAGCCTTTTTCCCTTGAGACAGCCCAGAATGGGTGTCATATCCTTTCATAAGCCTCTACTTATTGGGCCAAGTGGTCTCATCACCTCCCAGTTTACTTACTGTAGCGTCGGATGCTTCCGTCTCAGCAGCCACCTGCAGATGGGCAGCAGCATCAACCCTCTCTACTTCTGGGTTTCCACAGTTGTGCTGCTTGATCTGGTCCTTTGAATGGTGCTCATGGAACATGGTCCACACTCTGAAATGCCTTTAATGTAATAGTAATTTCTTTTTATTGCATCTTGCCAAATGGTGGAATGTTACTGGTTTAAGTGTCCTCGTACGTCAAGTTCTGCTCTCAGGAGTGCCTCCCTAGTGACACCCATGGAGAAGGAGATGCTGGAGTGGTGCCGCCTGCTTTTACTACCTGAGGGCCACCTTGGGCTGTACATCCTAGTCTGACCCATAGGCCTCTGCCCTGTAGGACCCCACCTTCAAACCCTGCCAGATGAAGACACATTTTGTGCTGCCCTTCCCTGTGAATTACATTGGCGAGTGTGTCAGGACTGTCCCGTATGCTGATCCAGACCATGCCAGGTAGGAAAGGGGGCGGGGAAAGTGCACCTCCCTCTCACAGCTGGACTTGAGTGAAATTGTTTGTCCAGCATGATAGAAGGCAGAAAGGGGACAGGTAGGAGAGATGGCTCTGTTGGTAAAGTGCTTATCATGCAAGTACGAGAACCTAAGTTGAGACCCCCGTTACCCCTCAGAAAAGCCAGATGTCCTGCATCTGTAACCCCCGTGCCACAGAGGAAAAGATAGGCAGACATCTGGAGCGCATTGACCAGTGTAGCCAAATCAGCATACTGCAAGTTCAGTTAGAAACCCTATCTCCAGAAATAAAGACCATTCTGTCTGAAGAATGGCCGTGGTAGCTGAACTTTCTCTCCCAATTGAATGAGCTTTCTTAGTAGCATATGCCAATTAAAGATAAAAGAGCGAAGAGAAGCAGCTGACAGCAGAATATCAAATCCTGCACTGACAACAGTATCCAGAGGTGACTAGATATGTACCGTGGAAGCTGTCAGCTGCAGTCCAGGGTCAGTCTTAGCCGTGTTTTCCCCTTGGGTGAGCCTTCTGGTTTCTGGAAATGGCTTGCCTTCCAGCTGTTCTTGGGGCACACTCTTTGTCATATCCCTTGGGCTCTTTTCTTTTCCCCTTGTCACAGGGCCAGGGGGCCAGCCTACCCCAGGACATAAGGTCTTCAAGGACACTTGAATACTCTTGAGTCTGAGGCAAGGGAACCCACCCTGGATACGAAGTGAGCTCTAAGCAAGCACAACCAGCACGTAACAATTTACTGATATGATTTATAATACAGAGAATAAGGAGAGAAGATACCATTGATTTCTGGACACACACACACACACACACACAGGTCTGCATGTGAGTGCTATAGAGGGCACAGGAGATGCTTTGTACACAGAAAGTTTCCGCACCAGCTTTGCACACTGGACGGACACTGTGTTACATTGTACCAGTCTGTCATCTGCATGCTCTGACCATACCGCTCAGCGAGCGCTCGTGTGCAGAATAAAGCACAGCCCACCAGTAGTCTATAAATGGCACCTTTATGAATAAGATGCCCAGTATTGTGTGCAGTTGTTTTTCTAAAGGATTTATTTTACTATGTATGGATTCAGTGTTCTGCCTGCAGGTACATGTGCATGCCAGAAGAGGGCACCAGCTCTCAGTATAGCAGGTTATAAAACACCATGTGGTTGGCTGGGAGTTGAACTCAGAACTGCTAGACCTATGGAGGAGTAGCCAGTACTCCTAATCTCTGAGCCATCTCTCCAACCCCTGTACACAGTTATTTTTGTGAATTATTTCTATCCCTCAGCAGTCCTGTGTGCAACACCATAGATACTTATGCCCCTAAGTGCAAATGTCCTTCAAAGAAATCACTTACTCCTCCTCATCTGTATTTAACAATTGTGTAAATAAATCTTAAACTGATTGATAAATGTAGAATGAACCCACATGCTTGCATATGACACACACACATGGATGCGTGTGCTAACGCACATGTGCGCACCCAAACACACACACACACACACACCTTTGTCCCTGCTGTGACAAGACACCCGACAGAAACGACTGCAGAAGGGAGGGGTTTATTCTGGTTCACAGTAGGCTGCTACAGTCTATCAGAATGAGGAAGCCATGGCAGGATCATGAAACCACACATAGTGTGTCTACAGGCAGGGAGCGGACAGCAATTACTGCTGGTGCTCAGTTCACACTCCCCGTTGTATACATATAGTCTGGGACCTCATCTCATGGGATGGCACTGCCCACATTGAGGTCTAGAAACTCCTTCCCAGATGTGCCCGTCAGGTTGACAGTCTGTTAGCCATTCTGGATGGGGTGGTGTGCATCTTGTGAGAACTGCGGCAGCATTTTGAAAGCGGCAGATAGAGGCACATGGACCGTGTACCCCAGGGGTTCTGTGGAGGGACAGACCCACAAGGAGGACAGACTGTACTGCCCTGAGGCAGCAGCCAACTAGATGGGTGAATCTCTGAGAGCAAGATCTGGAAACACGAACCATTCCAGGTTCCTCGGAGGAGCAGTTGGACTCCATGCTCTGCCACCTCAGGATCTTACAAAGTCCCTGTGTGATGGAGAGGAAGTCAGAATGCTTGGAAGAGGGCCAGCTGTACACAACCTTACACCTTAGCTGGACTTTAGCTTCTTTTCCAGCTCTGCGCCCCATCTCTAGGCTTTGGTTTTTATAGTCGGCTTCCTGGGAGCCATGCTCTCTCTAACTTGTCTTTTGTTCCCTTCATTTCAGCCTTAAGATCCTTGCCCGTCTAATGACAGCTAAATTCTTGCATACGGAAATTCGAGAGAAGGGGGGTGCTTATGGTGGCGGTGCTAAACTCACCCACAGTGGGATTTTCACGCTTTACTCTTACAGGTGAGTTTCTGAGTCATCATGTCTCCCGTATGAGCGCCCCCA
Organism: Mus musculus; assembly: GCF_000001635.26. Classification (NCBI taxonomy): domain Eukaryota; kingdom Metazoa; phylum Chordata; class Mammalia; order Rodentia; family Muridae; genus Mus; species Mus musculus. Next base: position 6,577,558 of record NC_000079.6, read on the forward strand.
CATTCCAGCCACTGGCTCTGTTCTCTCAGAATGTCATCGTGCTCTGTGAATGGCAACACAGCAAAGGCTACGTCTGCTCTTTATTTGGTCCCCATCTGGAGCAATTCACCATAGCCAGCTGTGTCTGCAAGGAACAGACACGGTTGGGTTGCTGTATTGTCTACATTAGACCAAATTCTAACTTCATAATCAGTGTGCTATGGTGGAATGCCGTCAGAATGGTGTCTGAACTAACTTCTCTGGTGGGAGCAGAGTCGGAATTGAGATACACTTCTGTTGGGTTTCATAGGAGTGAGACTGTTTCCAGAAATGGTTACGTTTCTGAGCCACCATTGAATTCTTGTACACCATGTGCCAAAAGCATGACCTGCCTCTGATATCCTTCTCCTTGTCCTGACTGTATCATAGAACTGCACTTTAAACCTGGGGAGGGTCCCACTGACACACCCCTTGAGGAGGAGCCTAAAGAGCTGAGAGGAGCTTTATCTTATACACAAAGTGCTTCAAAGACCCCTTTCCTACTTCCAGCTACCTTCTAGACTATTCTGGGTCTGTCTTAGGGAAGGAAGGGCTAGTTTAGTGTGTATCTTCTCCATGGCTCTTCTAAAATGTCCTAGAATTCCTGACACCCCTCCATTCATGGGAGTTCCTTTATAGTCTAGCAATGAGGTGAGCAGGTAAGCTGCAGTGTTAAATACAGGAGAGTGTGTTGTGTGGCTTCCTGAGTCAGAGTTAAATGCTTCAGAGAGTGTTCTGTCAGTGGGTTATGTAGAGTGTAGACTATCAGAGGGAAAAAAAAAGAACTGTTAAATGTACATGATTGCCATAGGTTGTTTCCCCCTATGATATAATGCTTCAGTATTGGCTCTTTTGGGTTTCCCAGGGATCCCAATTCCATAGAAACACTCCAGTCTTTTGGGAAAGCTGTAGACTGGGCTAAGTCTGGAAAGTTCACACAGCAGGACATTGATGAAGCCAAGCTGTCTGTTTTCTCTACTGTGGATTCTCCTGTTGCTCCATCCGATAAAGGTATCTTGAGTGCTGGGAACTTGGGTGCATGGTTTCCTCAGGCAGAATTCCATAGTGTTTTGAGTTACCTGTCTCTGTGCTCAAATGAATGAAACTTGTTGTTCCAGTTTCTCCCATTTATCTGGCTTATGTAACATGATATCTACACCTAAAGGCCCGGACATTGACCTTGCAGCTTCTTTTGACTCCATTATTAAAATTCTTGTTAAGCAAAAATTCCAACCTTGGTTGAATCCATGTAAAAAGCTAGACACAGTGGTAGGATTTTTATCCCAACCCTAGGAAGTTGAGAACAGGCAGACCCTTGGGCTCAGCAGTCAGTCAGATGACCCGACTTGGTTGACCTCCAGGCCAGTGAGGGAGACCTTGTCTCAAAAAGCAAGGTGGGTGGAGCTGGAGAGATGGCTCATCACTTCAGAGTGGCTATTGCTCTTGCAAATCTGAGCTTGGATCTCAGCACCTGAATCTGGCAGCTAACACCCACTTGTCACACTAGCTTCAAGGGGATCTGATTGCTAGTTTGAGTAAAGGAAGACATTTTGAGACAGCACGAGCCTGACCACATCATTAGCCAATGCTGCTTTAGTTTGTGGTATTGTCACCTTCACATGTGATCTATTCGAGTCTTCATCCATACTCTGAAAAGGGAGCTAGAATGGGTTTAGTCCCAGTTTGCAAAGCTGGATGTCAAGTTTGATCTCCCTTGCCCATGCAGACCTTCTGGTTGAAGAGCATACCCTAAAGTGACCCGAGTGTCCCTGCTCTCCTTTGAGCACAGAGGCTCCTCCCATGCAACCGTCTCCCCAGCCATACCTGTGGTTTAACTTTTAGGAATGGACCACTTCTTGTATGGCCTCTCCGATGAGATGAAGCAGGCATACCGAGAACAGCTCTTTGCTGTCAACCACGACAAACTGACCTCTGTGAGCCATAAGTGAGTATGTGTGCCCTGGCTTCCTGCGTCGGGCTGGGGGAAGGGTAACTCAGGAAGGCGAAGGGTTCCTGTTGACCACTAAAAATGCTTCACATAGAAAACAGTCCAATGTGCCATTCTCCTTTGCAGATACCTTGGCATCGGGAAGAGCACACACGGCCTGGCTATCCTCGGACCAGAGAACTCAAAAATTGCCAAAGACCCATCATGGATCATAAAATAATGAGTGCCACATATCTTTGAGTATGTGTAAGAAACCAGAGGCTCTTAACAGCTGAGCCTCTGAGCTAAATTTAATGCGGATGATCACAAGAGTTACTAGTTTCTTTGTTCGGAAAATCAGTTAGCCATATAAAAACCAACCAAAGGTGTTTATTGACTGGCAAAAACTCTGAAGGAAATTCTGAGACCATGAAGAAATCATTAATCATGCATTAAATGACAGCAGTGAGCAAATTAAGCCTCTGAAACATTACTAAGCCTAGAATATGTATTTTAAATATAAAAGCCAACTCCAACCTGTCTGAGTTTTACTCATTATTTTCAAACAATAATTTACGACAATAATGTTTAGACCTTCACTTAAGAAAAATGGCTAAATCAAATCAAAATCTAAATCAAAAAAATAAAAAAAAAAATAAAATGCTAAATCAAAAAAGCACTTGCTGCTCTTGCAAGAGACCAGGTTTGGGTTGTTAGCTTCCAACTAGCAGCAGCTCACAGCCATCTGTAACTGCAGGTTCCAGGGATCTGATGTCCTCTTCAGGACTCTATGGCCACTGCATGCATTTGGTGCACAGACATGCATGTAGGCAAAACATTCATACACATAAAAACTAAGAACAAATAGATCGTTTAGAATAAATACAAGGAGTGGAGAGAGAGAGGAGAGAGAGAGAGAGTGTGTGTGTGTGTGTGGTCACACCACAGGCCTGAAGGAGAGTGTAAATGCAGAGTTTAGCAGAGCTGCCCAGTGAGCATCCATGAGTGCTTGTTAAGTGGTTGTTACCTCAGGCTTTTGTCCTGTGTTTACTGAGACAGGGAGAAAACTGAGCGTCTGTTTCTTTTATTTATCCTCAAGCTCTAGTGACCTTTAGGCATCCCTGTCTCTGCAAACATTTCCTCATCCCTGCTGTGTGGATGCTAGAGGACGCTCAGGCAGAGTGGGAGCACACGGACTCCTTACAAGAGGCAGGGATGCTTTGCCTGCAGACGGCTCATCAGTCTGGGGCGGAGGAGGGCGGAGTGGATGGGCTTTTGCCAAGGACCCAATCATTAACCCTAAACAGTGAGTCAAAATCTTCCAGAGGGTGAAAACCCAGCACCCTGGCTGCTTTTGAAGAAGAGGCCGGTACCAGCTTCTCCTTCTAAGCCTTGGCAGCTGTGCTGTATACGACTAAGGGGGAATTGAGAATCACTAATTCATAGTTGTCCTTTTAGCATTTGTATGCGATCTGATTGGAAAAGATCATAAGCCTAGCTTGCAGTAGTGAAGTAGGCGGGGCCCCTATCTACATGTCCCTGGTGTCCCTGGAGTATCTGTGGAGACTTTGCTAATCTCCACAAGACTGCTGAGGAAGGAAACCTTTGGTGGCATGGAAAAAAATCATCTTGTTTCAGACTCCTACTTAAAACAATAAACCAAGTACCATGGGAGTTGTAACCAAATGTTTAATCCCACAAGACATACACATGGTAAAGCACAAGACAGTATCCCATACAGTAGAAAACTGACACCTGATCAATAGCGTGAGGCTGGGTTTCATGTCTTAGGGTCTGCTGCATCAGTGGTGATGGCAAGTGGTGCTCTCTGATTATTACTGCTGACTCCGTCAACAATGCTTGCTTCCATAAAGTGCTGATAAATAACTATGTTACAAAAAAGGATGGTCCCTGGAGAACATTCCAGGTCAGGTGATGGCAGACTTGATGAGATGGCTCATAGTTCTTCATGGTGCTGCAAGGACTCCAGCTTGCCTGAATCAGACATGTCATAGCTCGCCTCATACTTGGCCAAGATCTTCATGATGGGCCGCAGTTTCAGCCACCACTGCTCCTTGGGGATCCTGTGCCTGTCAGGAAGACAAGTCAGCCGTCAAATATTATTACATCTGCTGGAAGATGACTTCTGACTGCTACATACTGCTGGCCACTGTCTGAATAGGCTCGCCAGAAAAATGGGCTTTGGTGCAGCCACCTAAATAAATATGGGATAAGGCAACTGTTTTTCATTTCAAGACCAAGTAGCCCAGGGTGGCCTTAAACCAGTAAGCTTTCAGCTGGTCAAGCAACTGCTGGGATGACAGCTATGGACCGCCATATCCAGTGTATTATGTGTGTATGTGTGTGAGTGTCTATATGTGTGTGCCTGTGTATGTATGCCTGTGTGTATGTATGTATATCACTAGAGATTAAACCTAGGGCCCAATAATACTAGCCCAAACTACATAAGTGCTCTACCATCAAGCTTATTCTGAGGCCTTTGTATGTTTTGTGTTTTGAAACAAGGACTCACAATCTTGTCCAGTCTGACCTTGAATTTAAGACACTTCTAAACGATGCTGTGATTGTAGGCCTGTTCCACCATACTCCGGTTCATAGAGCAATTTCCATAGGTCAGATGAAACCATTACTTCTGTTTTTTTTTTTTTAAATCTGTCCTACATGTGTTCTCTGTCTCTCTCTGTCTCTCTCTCTCTCTCTTGTGTGTTGTGTGTATTTAACTAGCTTCAGAAAAGCTCCTATGTTTACCTAAGACAGCTCAATAGTGAGTTCCTTATAGTACTTAGGACAGTACTGGTGATGGTGATCTGTCCTCAAAGCTCCTATTTCTCATCCTCCCTAGTGATGAGATTCAGATAAATACCATGGCATTGACTTACTCAAAGTCAGTGACTTTCTTCAGCTCTGCCACTGGTTGAAACAGGAGATCTCTCTTGCAAATTCCCAGGACACAAATGGAATCATCGCTAACAAATTTTTTCCCTGTGAAAGTAAAAAAAGAGAAAAGAAAGAAATCTAAGAACTATTGAGCATATTGAAAAGCAGATAAAAGTGTAGGCGGACCAGGACAGTGAAGGGAGAGAAGCCATCAGAAAACAAATTTATGTATTGTGGGAAGACCTGTAACTCCTCAGAGTCCTGAGGTGTCCTAGCTCTGCAAAGCCCAGTCAGGATGTGAATTATGCCTGAGAAACCCACTTTCCCATCTATTGCTCAGATCTTTAACTGTGACCAGGGCCTTTCCTAGACTGGCAGCACTCTTTCCTTAGAGCTGTATCTCAGGCACCCTCAAGTCTCCTCCAGGATGGGATACAAAGAGGCCTGGACTCTGTAGGAGCCTACCTTCTGTCACACACTCAAGGAGGAACCCTTTCCCTACCACCACACACAGTATGCCTACAGGATAATGGCCACTGGGGGAGAGGTTCCAGGAAAGCAGAAAGTGCTCCTCAAGTATTTCACTAAATGGTGCAATGAGAAAATGTGATTTAAGTGGCAGAAAGAGTTCACTTTAATATTTAAAGCTCAAGGACAAACTGGGAAAGGAAATCTAGGCAGAAGAAAAGAATACAACAGCATCAAGTGATGTAGACAAATTATCAAGAGGGGAAAAAAAAACCCAGAGTTAGGACTCTGAAAATACTACAGGTCAGTTCGAACTATTTATATCTGTTCTGTAGGATGCCACTTTTATCAGCCTCATAGTGGACATCGTATAGGTCGATCCTAAGGGAATCACACCCAGTATGACTGAGAAAGAAGCCCGACATAGGGAGAGGGTGCCAAAAAGCCTGGCCCAAGTAACCAATGGGAAGAGGCAGTGTGATTAGAAATGCAGGCCTCCAGAGGGAACAGCATGAAAAGCTTCATGCAAAGTTTTTGAAAATGTAAATGAATTTAAACTATTCTAGAAATCATAACTTACGGAAGTGATCCTGGGGGGTGGGGGGAGATAAGCGTGTAGTTTCATTAAGCATGAATGGGTTCATTTAGCAGTCAACATCTTTCCACAAAGGAAACTGGAGGTTTGGACAGGTGCTTGCACAGGAAGGGTCTACCAAACATCCTGAAGGCTAAACTCCCATCTTAGACTGAAGGAAGTCCCCCGCTTCAATTTCAACCTTGACCCACTGTCTGACAAAAAACAATACCAGTAGGGAAACAGCTGGCAGATGTTTGCCATCACTGAAACAGATGGCCTGGCCCTAAGGAACTGCAACATCTGAGAGGTCTGGGTGGTCAGCCATGGGCCAGGTGGACAGCATGCCTAAGAGTGAGCACAGGACCGCCAAGACTGGCTCAGTGCCTCTGCTGAGCATCCATCTGTGGTGGGTATTGGGTGGGGGAGACCCAGGCCCCACAGCATGTGTTGAGTCAGCAAACTTGGAAACACATGAGGGTTAACTGGTTATCACACTCCTCGTCAAGGTGTGAACAAGACATCACACAACTTCAGCAGTTTGCCATGACCTTTCCTTCATACAACCTAGAAAGCTGAACTAAACTATACGTCTGAGGATGTATTTATTTGCTCATGATATTCTAGGAGAAATCAAGGGAATGACTGTCATCAAATCCTAAGGTTACTTCTGGAGGAGAGAAGAAATTGAAAAAGGGACAATATGCAGGATTTGAAGAAGGAAGATAGGGCACAGCTCCTCCCCATCAGTGTGCGTATCTCCTAGCCCTGGGTAACCTGCCTATGAGTCCAATGGACAAGTGTTAGTCTAAGTGTAAGGACCTTCAATGTGTTTCATGACACCACAGAAAGCAATGCTCCATCTTACAGTCTTGCTAATGGCAAACAGTGTGCCAGGCAATCTCCTAGCTAACAAGAATGCTACCAAACAACTTGGCACCCATCACTAGCAGTATAAATAAAATAGTTTTATGAATTATGTTTAATTATAACCTCTGGAAATCACAGGTGGTAGTCAGTATTCACAGTCAAGGAGAGAGTGCGGTGTCCCAGACATGGCAATGGCAGATTTAAAGAAGGAGAAACACCATAGCTGTTATAACAGCGTTCTCAGTGAGGCACTGAGGCACATTTCCCATTCTCCCTGTCCCCTCATACCTGTGCCCTGGGACCCCTTCAGTTTGGCCGAGATCCACTCCATTGCTTTGGCAGAAATCTTGGTTCCAAAGTTCCTATCGAATGGAGACGGTGCTCCCCCCTGTGGGTGGCAAGTTATATGATTTCACAAGTCACACAGCAAATTCTCCTGATTTTTTTTTTTTTTTTAAGAAACCAATGAAAAATACCAAAACTTAACAACATGCATGTGGTGTTCAGCCTGCTACATAGCCTTGTGGTGTCCCCAACTAAACAAGTAAGCTGTTGTTCTTTGTGTTGCTGTCTCTATTTGTGTCTCTGTGTGTGGTACAGACGTGTGTGTGTGTGTGTGTGTGTGTGTGTGTGTGTAGATGTGCTCTCCTACCCGTGTGGAGGGCAGAGCACCACATCAGATATTACGGCTTTCCAACAACTGGCTTCAGACAGGGTCTCTCACAACTAGAAACTCCCCGTTTAGACCAGGCTGCCAGCCCAGCTAGTTTTCTAGATCTGTCTCACCCCAGTAATGGTGTTAGAGGCATGGGCAGCCATGCCTGGCTTAGTATGTTGGTGCTGGAGATTCAAATCCTGGCCCTATTTCTTGCAGAGTATGGGCTGTATACCTACTGAGCCATTTTCCCAGCCCATTTCCGAGGCCAGGGATGAATCACAACTTCTTTTAATGATAAAAATCTGTGGAGTCACAAAAATGAGAATATACATATTCTCATATACATATCATATACATAACTCACATTAACTTCAGGAATTCATGAACCCCTCGGAAAGAAGTTAGTGGCTCCTAGTTTAAGTTTCTGGAAGTTGGCATCTTTACTGACTAGCAAAATAGCAGTTATCAGTGAGCTCTGAGCTTGAGCAAGTATGGGTGATTCCACATGTCAATTCTGGGCCTCCGTATGTATACACACACACACACACACACACACACATTTTAAAAGGGCATATGTAAACATGAGCAGCACACACATGTGCACATACAGAGACACACAAGTGGATGAAGATTAAAAAGTTCCCTACATTGCACAAAGGCCAACAAATACGCAACAAGACCACTGGCTCCCAAGCTGATCTCCAGCCTTGTGACCTGGGCATGCTCACTTCACAGAAAGGTGAGTATAAAGAAAAACAATGAAGACAAAAGAAAGGCCCGTATTCTGCAGGTAGAGAAGCAGTTCTATCTTTCCAGATAATCTCGATTTGTTGAAAGTGTCAAATAAATACTACTGTACTGGTCCCAAACTCCACCTGAAATCTTATTAGAAGCTGATACTTAACTCAGCAAAGTTATTGGAGTGTTTCCAATGACCAGTGTTCTTTCTCGGCTATATGAAAGCTGATAGGTTTTCCCTTAAAAGTACTGCTGTGGTTTGAGGGTGGACTGTCTCCTCCATAGACTCATGTCTTAAAATACTTAGTCCCCAACTTAGGGTGGAGCTTGAGGTAGATGACCTGGAGCAAGCAGGTCACCGTCACCACGGAAGCTCATTCGTAGTCTCTTAGCCCAGCCCCACCTCATGATCGCCCTCTACCTCCAGACTGTGGATTCAAAGCAAGCATCTGCCTCCCACTCCCTCCCTGATGTCTTTCCTGCCACTGCTGGCGCTATCCCCTTAAATTGTTGGCCACCATAAATCCTTCCTCTGTTATATTGCTTTTTGTCAGCTGTTTGGTCACAAGCAAGAGCAAAGCATCTAAGTACTTCCCATAAACCCGGATGTCACATATTACACAGAGTCCTAAAAGGGATGGCGTTCCATATGTCTGAAAACTCCGCATACTTACAAGAGCTTTCGAATTCATCTGTGCTCACGTCCCACAGAATGGCACCATTCTGAGGGGGATGCCTGGGGCTCAGGGATCACAGAAGACCTTGGCCTACCTGCTGCATATGGCCCAGCACGTTTTTCCTGCAGTCAAACACTCCTTTGCCCTCCTCTGAGTAGAGCTGGTAGATGAAGTCAGTGGTATAATTTACACTGCAGCTTTCGTTTCTGAAACGGATGTGAAGATGGCAAGTTTACTCCGGGCTGTGGAGGGGTTGAGTGTGGGCTTTCTGAAGAACTGCTCCAGCCAGCCAGGCTGGCTCAAGGCTCAAGGCACCCAGTCATTTGCCATGTCAGCCTCCTTCATCTCTGCCCCTACCCTGACTCTGTACATTTCCCTTTGCTCATAAAGGCTGTTTGGGAGGGGGGCTCAAGGAAATGAGGGGCAAGTGTCTAGAAAATAATAACCAATAGGCTATAGAGCAAGAATAAAATGTAAAAGGTTGTCCTTTGTTTAGATGAAGACCTGATTTTTTTTAAACAACTCAGGTTTCTAAAGAAACCTGTGCTTCTTTAGCATCCACAGAACCAGTGGCAAAGGAAAAATCCCACTGGGGTTTGAATCCCATGACAACTTCTGTCCAAGAACCTACACCTAAAATGGAAGACCAGAAACCCTCTCCATTACCTGAGTACGAGGCCCCTCTGGATGCTGGTCTTCATTTTCTCTGTCAAGTGCACGACGTTGGACTAGAAAAGATTGTTTGATCAGACAGTGCACTTATTTGTCACCTACCATAAGACCATGTATGCTAGAATGTAGCACCATGTACAAGCACAATCAGCTGCTTCTAAAGGTTTTGGGAGGTGTCACAGTATGGAAGAATGCAGTGGATGAAAAACATGGCAGTATCATTAGCAAATCAGATAAGCACAGAATGTGTAAGAGGTGTGGCTATGCTACTGGGTATGTTTATTAGAAAATGAATACTGACCCGCCTCCAATTAAAATACTTACTTTATACATTTGCCTAACCCACACATTTTTTTTTAATGTTCATGACTGTGATGGTTAGTGTTCATTGTCAACCTGGTACAACCCTAAACACCTAAGAGAGTCTCTGCGCTATCTAGATTAGGCTGGGTCTATGGGCATATGTATGGGGAATTATCTTGATTATGTTAACCATGGTGGGAAGAGGCGCTCATTGTCGATGGCACTATTCCCCAGGAAGGGGATTCTGAACTATAAGCAGGAGATACTAAGCTGAGCTGAACACACATGCATGTGTTCTCCTTCTGTTCTTGACTACATGAGGCATGCAGCTTCAAGTTCCAGCTATACTGACATCTATACAGACCATGACCTGGAACTATCGGTGAAATAAACCCTTTCTCCCTTAAGTTGCTTTGGCCTGGATATTTTACTATAACAATGGGAAACAAAAGTAGGAGAATGGCAATATTTCAGAAGGCCAAAGGGATGCTGTTTAAAACACCAGGTCCCATTACATAAGTCTCTTTAAGTGACTTAGGCCAAATACTGGGAAAGCGTTTCTTGTTTCTCAAAATAATGAATCATTTACAAATACATACACATACAGAAACAGAGTGTGTGTTGTGAGTGTGTGTATTTGTGTATGAGAGAGAGACTGGATGTGAGATAAAGAGAAAGAGAGGCTGTGTGCGTGTGTGCATGTGCGTGTGTGCGTGCGTGTGTGTGTGTGTGTGTGAAGCCCCCTAAGAGCACTTTTCTGGTCTTGCAGAAGACCTAGCCTCTTTTCTCAGCACCCATATGATGGTTCACAACCATCCTTAATTCCAGTTCTGGCCCCGAGGGTGTGAACATACACACATACTCACGAAATATTCACATGTACAAAATAAAAATAAATGGATTAATCAACACACATGGTCACCTAGCCAAAGAGGTCCTAAGACTTAAGTACAAGCAGCTGGATTTGAAGATGGCAACTGAAAAATGAGAAGCTTGCAATATTTTACAACACCAATCTCCAGCCTTCAAAAAAACAATGGGGAGTTGGTAAAGAAGGTTCTTTACGCAGCACTGCTGCACGAAGTGCTCTGGGGGCCAAGCATGCATGGCATGCAACCACTGACGTACCTGCAAATCTCCGATATCAAATGGCTCTTCAAAGATGTAGGCAGCATCAGCTCCTGCTGCAAGGGCCCCCATGTTGGCCAGGTAGCCACAGTATCCACCCATGGTCTCAATGATGAACACCCGGCGCTTGGTCCCACTGGCTGACTGTTTAATGCGGTCGCACGTCTAGTTACAGACATAGAGAGTTGTCATTTGAATCCAGGACCTTGGCTAGTGCCACATGTGCACCGGCCCAGGACCTGTTCTCCCCACAAGCTGCAGCATGTCCCTCCACCAAACCCAAGCGTGTGCGCAGAAGCAAGCATTGGCTACAGAGAGGCTCAATGGCAAAACTGCTCATGTGCAGCCTGTCAGTATCTCTGTGATCATCCGAGGTGGAGCCCTGGCTAGGCCATTACCCTGGAGACTAGTCACTCAACTCAGCTCACTTCCTGAACTGTTTGACTATATCTTTGCTGGAAGTATATTTTTTTTTGCAAGTCAATATTTAGCTGATGTGAATTAATATTTCTCTAGGAATGTTGGTTATCCAACTACCTATTTTTTCTTTTTACTTTGCTGATGTTTCACTGTGAAAAGCTCTTTGTGATGTTGGATGTTTTGTTTGCCTTGGATCTTTCGTAAAGGGTACCTATGTCCAAAGAGAACAGCTTCCTGGACAAAGGCACCCAGAGATATCTTCCAGGCACTCTCATATTGAAACCCACTGCCAACCATTCTACAAAAGGACCCAGGTTCAGGACGGAGGATAGCTGAAAACCACTCAGGGCCTCACACCCACGGCAGCAATGCAAGTGTCAATCTTTTCCTCAGAAATCAGTGGTAGCCTTCTACCTCATTCTCAGCATGCGTTCTGTTCCAAGGAAATGGAGATCCACACATGCAATCCAAACCTGATGGTGTCCTTGGATTCTTCAACCCCCTCAGCACTCTCTTGTAAGTACTCCTCAAGGCTTTTCTATGGGATGCATAGCCCTGCCAATCCCCAGCACCCTGTCCAGCTCCCAGGTCCAGGTGCTGTCCTAGCTCAGAGACGCTACTCTCTTGAGCCTCTCTGGACCTTCAGACAGCAGTCTCCAGGCACAGTGAAGAAGTAAACATAGAGGCCCCTAAAGGTATTCCATACACACTCCCTGGAACTCCTCTTATACATCTTGAGGTGGGGTTTGTCTGGATCATCTAAGAGGTTGTCATAGTGTCACTGTAAAGGAGTCAAGAGAAGCCAGGGCACAATAACTACACAAAGCTACTACACAAAGGAGTGAGAGGGTTTGTGCCATCTAAGAGGATGCAACAGAGGTTAGGGTTCATGGAATGCCAGGGTCACAGTTTGCGAAAGCAGAAGATATAGGGACAGCCTCTCCCTGAGAGCTCACACCTTGACTTCAGTTCCCTGACTTCTGCCCCTCACTGCTATGAGCAAATGGCTATTAGGTTAACAGCAAGTATACAGCCATTTATTACAATTGTAAGAAATCCACTCAGGCTCTTTCCTGTTCTCTTATCTGCACCCTGTGACCCACTTAGAAAGTCATTTCCTCAGGAAGACACTATGTGACCTCCAGGAGTGACAGTCCCTCTGTGTCCTCCCTTCATCCCAGTATGCTTTCCTAAAAAGTGTCTTATTAGATTTGGATATTTCCTCTCCAGATTGAAGTCCCTGGAGGACAGGAGCCCTGGGCGGGGCTGATGGAGGACAGGTATGACAGAACCTGTCCCAGCCAGCTGTGCCTCCAACACAGGAGATGCTTAACACTGAAAAGAAAAGTGCCCATTAACAGTCAGGAGGGAAGAGGAGAGAGACGTCACGAGGGTGAAGGGGTACTTGGACTGCAACAGTCACAGTCACAGATCTTTAGGGAATGTGCAAAGTCAAAAGAGCCATTTGGAGATTTTCACATGATCCCTCTGAGTTATACTTAACACATCATCATGCTTATGAACAAACATGGGTTTTAAGAAAAACATTCCAATCTGTAATTTCTCTAGTGAATCCCCCTGCATGTGCTTTGGTGGGTGGGAAGCCCTGGATTCTCTAGAAACAGAGATGGAACAAAGGAAGAGGGGGTTCATGTTGTGCTGGATATCTCTCTGTGATACTCAAGCGCTGAAAGGGTCACCGTGTGGTCTTTGTTACAGAGCCCTCCTACAAGTAAAGGAAGACTGCAGATCAGAACAGAAGGCTCTGCTGAGGTAGGTACCCAGTCCCCTGCGGGGAACAAAGCCACACAGGTTAATGTCCTACTTTAATCTTTCCCAAATGCCCACTAATCCAGAACACTATGTTGCAGTCACTTAATGATTCAAGAAGATGACAAAGAAAGAACACTTTGTTCCCCAGGTCTGTGAATACGGATCTCTAAGCTCTGATCCAAACAGGCTGTTGATGAGACAGACATAAACAAACTGATTAGACTAAACCTGCTTACCCCTGGCTGGAAAACCACCACCACCAACAGGTGTTTGGAATGATCTGCCTCTGCTTCTGGACACCCCTCCTCAATGCTCTCTCGTTACCCAGACTGCACCTGGAGATTTCAAACAGTTCCTTCTAAAAATAGTAAGCCACCCTTGCCTTGCCTCACTCAATTACTAAAGGCAGCACCGGCATTGAAAGAGCCAGTATATCAAGGCCATCTGACATGTGCTGGTGACACACGGAGGGGCTTCCCTGACTTCTGGCCAAGAGGGGGAACCATTTAGGGCTCCTGCCTCTTATGCTACAACAACTGGCTCATAGGCAAGTTCATCACTGCCCAAGGGCATAGAGCCGTTTTTCTCTGGGGGAGGCCTCTGTGAGGAGTGCTGCTGGAGGAAGAATGTCAAGCTACAGTTCCAACATCATGGCCAGTCCGCTACACACACTTCTCTTTTCAGTAACATACTTGAAACGTGAGGCGGTAAGGCAGAGTCTGTCGCAGAACTAGATCTTCCTTTAAGGGTTATATTAATTAGTGTGGGGGCAATCATGTCTTATTAACAAGATAAGAGGTTTCCTTCTCTCTTTGCCCCTGATCCCATAACTGGTATTCTTTCAGAGTACTTACTGAAGAACTCAGGAGGGAAGCCAGAAAGGGAAGGGGCTAGGCAGTCTAGGCAGAGAGAATCTTGTCATACTAGGTACCGGCAGAGAAAACTGACTGATCCTCACTTCCCTGTCAGTCAGGGTCTAAGCCAGAAGGCTGAAGCATGTTGGCCCATCTAGGACTTCTACCTATGATATCACTGTCAACCAAGTTGTTAGAGGGGAAAGCTCTGGACTCTCTTGGCCCTAAGTCATCCAATGACTAGGGTTCAGTCTACAGGCTTCTGTGTGATTCTATTTAACATGCAAAGTTATTAAACTCCAAGGAAGATAAGTAGGCGTCAGGGGAGCTTTCACATTGTTTAAGAGCTCCACCAACAGACAGGTTAGAAGGGACATACCTAGAGTATTGCAATCCATTTAATAGTCCCATGCCAAGATCTTAATGGAAGATTCGGATGCTTGGTCCAAATGGGCACCTTCCCATTTTTCCTGCCAAGTAATTTAACTTAGTAGAGAGAACTTGGGATATAAGGAATCGCTCTAATGTTTAAAACTCACTGTAAGCTCTAAGGCAGTAGTTCTCAACATTCCTAACTCCGTGATGCGTAGATGGAGTTCCTCGTGTTCTGGTGACCCCCAAACATAAAATTATTTCCTTACTACTTTATAACTGTGATTTTGCTAGTGTTATGAATGGTAATATAAATATTTGATATACAGGGTATCTGATATGTGACACCCCCTTGGGGTCACGACATACAGGGTTATGCACCAGGTCAGATGTGAACATGTCAAGTAAGAGATCAGCTTGTTGCCTTTGGAAGGAACTGAGCATGGTAAGATGCCACCCTACATGCTTGACCACCGTCCATTCTACTGTTGTATAACTGCTGACTGCACAAAGGACTCTGGGAGCTAGCAGACAGCCTCCTGCCTCAGAAGCACCTAGTACATTCAGTTCATTACCTGTGTTACCAATGTAGACACCAGTACCACATGGAGCACCTGCAGCAGGTGAAGTCGCCTTCCTCTCAGAGAGTGACTTTGTCTCCTGGAATGCCTCTCATCTCACCGGGAAGCCTGTGTAAGCCTTGGGTTCCTTAGTTTCTGGATTTATACTGACCATGCTTACTCTGGGTAACCAGGCGCAATCCTCTGTGCTCACTCCTGACACTTGTGCTGTAACCTTCCCCCAACATCACAACTCTAACAATGGGACTTTGGACAGAAGCAGCTGACCTTAAGAGATGTGATGTCCACAGCTCTCCTGCTCAGGTGGTACAGAGACACTACAGAGAGGCCCGCATAGAGCATTTCATGTTGAGTTAAAACAGCAAGGACTCTCACCATGATAATAGGATCACCATCTTATTATCAAAGGTATGGCCAAGTGGTAAAGATAAGTTTTGGCTTATTCCCTCTGAAAACCATGAAAGGGTATCTTTTTTCAATTTCTAGTTAAGGTCGGACAGGTGAAGGTTAAAGACTACAAGTTGAGAATTTGAGCTGTCAGGAGGGCTAAATGGAGGAGAACAACCCCGTTCAGGCAAAGCAAAGTAAAAATTGAAGCAGAAGGTCTCTTACCTCGACAATCACATTCAGGGCAGTATCACAACCGATACTGATGTCTGAGCCAGGGATATCGTTGCTAATAGTGGCAGGCAAAACACATATTGGGATACAAAACTCCTCATGGTTGTTTCGAGCCTCAGATAGCATGATGGCACCATGATAACCCTGAAGCAGCAGGGCCATAGCAGTTAGCAAAGTGCTGGTACATCACTTGCCAAGTTACTGAGCGTGGGCAGTAACTCCAGGGATGTGACAGGGAGGGAACCAAGTAACCAGCGGGAAGTTGGTCCACATGGGCCAGCAGAGCCCACGAGAGGCCAGAATTGGCATCTGGGCAGGCGAAGGGCATGCTTCAACTATTCACAGGCCACTGGGTATATCCCTCAGCCCTCACCTTGTCCCACAGGAAGAAGACACAAGTGGCTAAGGTGGGGCAAAGCAGACAGCAAAGCAGGTAGCAGGCCGAGGGGACAGAGGTGCATCGAGGGTTAGTCATTAGATGGAACTGCTGCTCCTTTCTCAGCATTGAAGAGGAGGTGGGGAAAGAGAGTGAGGTTGGGGGCCTTTCGGCGCAAAGCCCATCCCAACACTTCTTTAGGTGGAGTGGAGAATGGGGAGGAGCACGGGGCTCATGGAGAACATCAAATGACTGAGATCACCAATGCAGCTGGTTCACTGCACCACCGCCAAAGGCTGACAGGAAAAGAGGCATGCATTTTACATTACCTGCAGGTCTACCCCAAGACCCACACCATCATCACTGTGCCCCTCTGCTCCCCACTGGAAAATCTGTCTCCCTCCTGGAGGAAGCATTCTTCCTAGACCTTTGGCAGTGCTTACAGGAAGCAAGAGAAATCATTTGGAATCTCAGGCACTGCTTTGAAGCGATAATTAAAACTGTCTGACTCTATTGTAAAGAAGGCTACTAGTTAGTATGCAGAGGTTTCCAGCACCTGCCTCAGATATTAGAGCTGGGTTAGTGGTAGCGTACAGGTCTACTCACCCACAGTTCCTAAATCCAGGCAGCTCCCAACAGTATGTAGGGTATTTTTTAGACCATTGCGGATGGCAAGTCTGACCCATGAATCTTATTTATCTTTCTTAAAATAATATAATCATCAGGTTGCTGCAGGATTATTGTTCAAATACAGCACGGACGCTGCCGCCCCACAAGGCAGCTGTGATAAATGTTGTACGGTCTAGACCATCTTCCTGCAACCGAATCGTCCTGAGATGTAAAACCTGTGTGCTCCAAGGATTCTGGACAGTGGGTCATGGACCTGGGATACGTTAGTCCTTGGTATGATCAGTCAATAGGTCAGACAGGGTAGCTGACACTGGCCAGTGACAGGGTTTCTTCTCTTTCCAACACAACCAGACCTCCACCTTCACCTCCACCCACAGTTGGCGCTAAGTCTTTTGGCTGCCCTCCATGTCCTTGGGCGTTTTGTGCTAAGGTTATGGTTGTTACAATTGATTGCATTCAAAATGGTGCCCAATGTGAAAACCCTCTGAGTGCCCCCGCTGGTCAATGCACTGGGCTCCTCGGAACTTTCCAAAAAAAAATTTCTATTTTTTTGAGGACCATTTTTGCTAGGTATCCATTAAGAATAAATTGTACAGAAAGAAGTTGTGTCTTTGAGAGGCCTTCCACTGGAAGTCATAGGGGAGTAGGCAAGATGCC
Organism: Mus musculus; assembly: GCF_000001635.26. Classification (NCBI taxonomy): domain Eukaryota; kingdom Metazoa; phylum Chordata; class Mammalia; order Rodentia; family Muridae; genus Mus; species Mus musculus. The sequence goes on from NC_000079.6 coordinate 6,594,773, forward strand.
TGACAGACCAGAGCCTTTCCTGTGGGCTGGGAGAGAATGGGGGCCAGGGGTGTAGGAGGAGGGCAGGTAGGGAATAGAGGGGTTAGTGCCTTAATGTCATTCGGACATTGTTGGTGATGGCGATATCGTTGCAAGAGCTTTCTTCCCTCTCTAAGCAACTAAAAGAGAAGCTCCAGGAGGGAAACCATACCCAGGAGAAGTAGCAAACTCTGAAGAAGCCATCCAGAAAGTCTTGCTTCTAGATCCTACAGGGGGCATCAGCAACTTTGAAAACACCAATAAAGCCACCTTAGACATTTTGACTGCGCATGCTGCAACAAGGGTTGATTCAAAGTTATCAGGACCCATGTTCAATCTCCTAGTGTTCACAATTTGGGACGCCCTCAGAACTGTAGTCATGTCACCAGTCCTGGCATTCAGTGGCAGCTCCCAGTTAGCATGCCTTGGTTGTGTTTTTTGACTGGGACAAAGCTCAATGCTGATGGTAAGGAATAAAACCAAGTCCCGTTGAAAAGCCTCACTCAATATTCCAACACCAGATTTCTGACATGCCCATTTTGACATGCAGTCCAGAGAACTCATCCATTACCCTTGCAGCTACTGAGATGCAGGCAAGGGACACGCTTATATCTGAGCTTCGTTGCTGGTGAAGGGGAAAGGATTTGTGAAGGCAATGGTCAACACTCAAGGGCAATGGTGTTTGATCAGACTGGACAAGCTCAGGCTTTCTCACCTCAAGACAGTAGATACTCTGAGACTGAGTCATCTCTGTGGTAGGGACTGTCCCCAACACTGTAAGGCAGTGAACAGCATTCCTGATATCTACTCAGAATACTTGAGGGACTCCTCTCTCCTACCTCTGATGACGCAAAATGTCCATCATCACAGCTGTCCACTAGAGGTCAACTTCCCACTATTAAAATTAACGCTTTTCTTCCATGCTCTAGTCGTTTTACCCTTGGGGATGTGCCAAGGGCCTCTGAACTGTATTCTCATCCCCACACAGCTATCAGCTCCAGAGCAGTGGCAACCTTCACCAAGGTTATCTCAGCTGGCCTGGCTTCAGCCACCCACCTTGAGATCACAAAACCGTGAAGACCCAGGTCCCAGGTACATCAGAAACAAAGAGCAGCCAAAAAAAAAAAAAACAAACAAAAACAAAAAAACCCACAAAAACAACAACAACAAAGTGCAGGTGCACACCAACTTACCCTGCATGAGTGAGCCTGAAGCCCTCAGGAACGGCTACCTACCTACCATTCAGCTTTCATTCTCTCATATTACCACTGGCTTTGAGAAATGCAAATAATAAGAAAAAGAGATTAAACAAAAAAGAAAAAATAGCACAAAATCCCTCTAAAGGGAGTAATAGGAAGAGGGAGTAGATAACCTTTCCCCTCTTCTCTTTTTTGAGCTTCAATTTTTCAGCAATATGTATATATCCTATATTTATATCTGGGACAAAATAATTACTAGTATTGCAGCTAAAAATCATAAATTATAATTATGGGGACATTATAAGATGAAAGAAAGAATCTTCCTTCATGTCTGACAGTGAACACTGAATATCCACAGGAGATAAATGATCCAGCTTGGCTGGTATCTGCAGAGGCCCCCACTAAACTCCAAGTGACAGTATGCAGGCGTGTCCAACCACTCAGTGTTTTGATGGGATGCTGTCATCATTTACAAAGGTCACGTTCAAAGCCACAGAACACAGTTTCAAAACTGACTTGCAAAAATAAGTCTCATACTATTTTAAATGAGTTTATGGTTGTTTTGTTTGTTTGTTTGTTTGTTTTTTGTCTAGGCCACATTGATAGCTACTCTTTGACACATGCAGTCCACAAACTACTGCTCAGATACACCTGTAGGGAAGTGTCTGCTTCGATGTCAAAGAGCTTGTGAAAAAGACACTTTGCTTCCCCTATAAATTCCTCCATGTAAACTGCAGACTGTAACTCAGCATCTGGGATGCACAAGGCTCTGGATCCCAATTTATTTTGTGACAGACACCCTTCTTTCCATTGACAAAGGGCGAAAGATCCACCAAGAGCCGGAACCCATCAACCACAACAGCAGAAGCAATAATGGCAGTTGTCAAATAGCACATGCAACAGCCGGGAGACGTTAGAGATTGGGAATAGACAAAGCTGACACCAGGCACTTAGGTTTCAGTAAGCCGAGGGAAGAATAGTTCCGCCATTCAGAAAAGCAAGAAATCAGCGCTAAGCGTTACTTACCACTGTGAGCTTTTTTGTAAAAGCGTTGGGGCTTTTATTTACCGTACTAGAAATGAGTTTGGTGTCAGGAGCTTAAGACAAAACAAAATCCTAACAAAATTATGTATAAGAATTATGTCTTCCAGGGAAAATAACTCAAGGGTTACTGAAAAACTTTAGAATTCTGACTTAGTAATCTTAAACTCCATAAGAATTAACAAGTATAATTTACAAATGTAACACTAAAATGTATGTGTATATTTTGTTACTACTTTTTTTGGAAAAAGAAAAATAATAAGAAAGCATCAATATTTTTGACACAATTTAAGATTACCGATTTATAAAAAGGAAAAATAATGGTAACAACCATAGCCAAAAACCTAGTGAAGTGCCCATAGTTTGTTCACGGAATATCATTATTAAATATTCAGTTCAATATCTATAGTCAACATCAAGTAGATGATGTTGGACAAAGGATTTAAGTGCGATAAGAGGCAATAGGCTGAAGGAAAATTACATCCGGCCAAAACTTAAAAACCCTGCAATTAGCTGAGGATCTGATCAGAAAACACCGTGGTCCAGCACTGCTTGAGCTAGGATGGGCTGTCACTCCACAGGTCTTGGTAATGGAGTCAAGTCATGCGAGCAGCAACACAGAAGAACCCATGAGAAAAACTGGGGTGGGGGCAATTAAATTAAGCATTTTCAGAATCCAAAAGGAAGTTTTAAAATGTACTTTCTTGAAATAAAAATATTTAGGTATCCAATTGGTAAAAGGCTATTTCTAGTACACTGGTAGATAAAAGGATCCCGGCCTCGGGTTAGCGTCAGTGGCACCTGCTTTGCTGGCACACCCACACTTACGTCTGTGATAGTGTTCAGAGCTGTGTCTGCCCCGATGCTGAAATCGGAACCCGGCACATTGTTGGAGACAGTAGCAGGAACCATAACCATGGGGACACAGAACGCCTCATGTTTCTCCCGGGCAGCTGCCAGCTCTAGGAGTCCTAGGTAGGCCTGTCAGATAAGTCTGTGTGATTGCAAGGCTAGGGGAGGGAGAGAGGGACGTGAACAGCGTGTGGCCAGGAGCGAGCAAGCACGGGGAGTACACAGTGCACGGGGTACACGGTGAGGAGAGCAGGTACCACTAGAAGAACCAACACAGAATTGTTACGAGCAGAGACAAGGACAAGCAGCTTTCTGGGAGTCAAGGGGAGAAGTGGTATTAGCATACAGGACTACGATTAACTCTCTCTTAATTTTGAATCTGGTTTTGTGAAGTTCTTATCTTTCTTTTGGTAAATTCTCTACGATTTCTATGACTTTCGTCCCCATCGAGTAGGATGTAATTAAGGACTACATAAATCCAATATAATATATGACGTTTAAAAAAAAAAAGTCCGAAGAGAAACATTAACCATATAACCTCCTTCCTTTCAAAATCAGCAGTATATCTCAAATGGCAAATATTGGATTATATCTACAGATTGATAACAAATGAGAAAACATCAAAAGGAGTTTCAGCAGAATAGACAATTTACTGGTTTAATTTATCAGAATTGAGCTAGTCTTGTGCTACATCTTGCTACCCTGCTATTCTGTGTTTCAGGACAATGGGTTTGTGTATTAAAACCCCACTTCCTGAGGAGTAGACATTAAAATGGGGTATATGTGATGCAAACATAGGGCTACCAATCACACCTCCAGAACGAACAAGCAGGGAGACAGACACACAATAACGTACCTCAAATCCTCCAATGATCAGAAGGGCATTGATACTATGGGAATGCATCTGCTCTGCGATCTTCTCCAAGTACTTTCCAGGTAGGGTGCTGAAGACAGACAGACAGACAGAACAAGAGGTGAGAGTACACCCACAAGCTGCCAAACTTCTTGGAATTCATTCTTCCCACCACTGGGGTCTCTTCTCCCACCTTCCACCCATATCTCAGTTCTGTAGCATGAAAAGTGCTGTTGGCAGTGGGGCTACTTTTTTGTGCCTCCATGGCTGACAGCACCAGTAGAGTCCTGGAAAATGATTGCTTAAGGAAGCACTGGCAAGGTATGATGTCCCAAAAGAGCATTTCTCAAAGGTAGGTGGACAGGGAACCTAGCTCAATGGTTGCTCTAAGTTCAATCCATAGCACTGTAATAGATTAAAATGAGCAGGGACACAAACAGAAACAGAGCCATCCAGAAGAATGACGTGGCCGTGGACACCTGAAATTCCAACGTCCACTGAGTTGAAGAGCAGCCTGGGCTACAGAATGTCCTTTCTCATAAAGGCCAAAAAGAATTGTGCTGGCTCATGAGAAAAAGAAAATACGTATTAGCTTACAGTTACTCAGTGTAATCATTTACTCTTAGAAATTTCCATTTTCCTAATTACATGCCTTTGGATATATGCACATGTATATATGTGTGTATGTATATGTTTTACAATGTATTTAATATATTTATGTGTGTATAAGTAATATATATATTAAATAATACAATATTAAGTATATAGAAATTATATGCAATACACACACATTCCACACTGCTCAGAGCAATGCCCAGGTTGCCTTCCATAAAGCATACATGGGCCTGCAGCTGGGCTGACTCTCTGCAGAGGCTAGGGAGTCTGTCTGTCTACATAATCACCAGTCTACAGAGGCTTTGCCACCAAAGCACCAACACCATGGCACAGAGAAGCAATCTAGAAGCCTGGGGAAGCCACCCTGGGGAATCCCCATCTGTCTATCTGGCACTACAAGCCATGATACTGAAACAAGCAGAAAAGTTGATTTGATTCTTCTCAGACATTAGCCACAGTGACATAAGAGCCCAAAACCCTAAAAATTGCTTCCCTTCCATATGACAGATGCAAGGTACAGTAGTGGCTGGTGTTGATTCTTGCATCCTGGAAATCACCAAACCTCTGAAACGGTAAACCAGCCCCAATTAAATGTCCACTTTTATAAAAGTTGCTGTGGTAACCGTGTCTTTCCAAGGAAATGGAAACCTTTGTAACCATCGTTCATTCTTACGGCCAGAGAGACAAAAGCTTTTCACATATTGTTTTGCTCTTCAAACAGATAGAAATGGGGAATTAATGGGGAGAAAGGGCCACAAAGTACTGAACTTCTGTTTAAGTGTGGGGGACTAAACCTGAGGCCTCAGGGCTGCTAGGCAAATACTCTAACCACTGAGCTACATGTCCACACTACTCTCCCCTCGCTTTCCTAGCACTGAGGTTCATTCTCAGCTCCCTCAAATACAGCTGAGGTTCCTGGGACAATGGCAGGCAGCTGTCCCTGCTACATTAGGAATTCATTACAGAAAAAACAGAATATATCTACATGCAGCCACTCTCTCTCGAATGTTCCTCTCCCTCTTTGTTAAGAGCTGTAGGATCACTAAGGAGTGAGGGGCACTTGCTGCTCTTGCAGGGGACCAGGTTTTGGTTCCCAGAACCCACATGGCAGCTCACAACCACCTTTTAGTTCCAGCCCCAGGTGATCCAATTACCTCTCATGTAGTGTACAGACATACATACAGGCAAAACACCCATACACATAAAATGAAAATAAAATAAAAGGAGTTAAAATTTTAAATTTACCGTTTTGTCCCAAGAATGGACCCTCCTTGTCCAGTCCAGCCTCCGACATCTGCCCAGCCGATTTCTTTGATCTAACGTTCAAGCACACAGTCAGACAGCTGCACTGCGGAAGGAAAGACTCTGAAAACAGCTTAGGGCTCTCTCTGTATGCTCACAGGCTGCGCGCCCACAGAGACGGGTAAGGCTGCAAGTCGGGTTCCACACTAGTGCTGACTCAGCCAAGCTATGACATGCCCTTCCAAGGTTAAGCAAAATACTAGCCTCAGGAAGAGTGCTCCTTCCCTGTCTGCAGGGGACACCCACCCCCTAACTCTAGACATGTGTCCTGGGTAGACACTTTAGCTGGCCAGAATCTCTCTCTAGTAAAGAAAATAAAAAAGAATACCATGTTTTAAAACTTGGCAATGGTTAAAATAATTTTTGCAAAAAAAGACAAAGAAGAGAATAAAGGGAGAAACACAAATACAGCTTTGCTAAGTAGATGAAGTTTAATCAACTGGAGGGCGATTCCCACGCTAGGTCAGGTGTGGCTTAGTTACAGAGCAGAACATGCTGGGCCAGAAATCCAGGTCACAAGCTTCTGGTCATGTGAAGTTTGGTGAACTTCTTACTATCTATGGATCCTGGTGGCATCTTTAGGAAAGTTATAGACATCCCCCAACCTGGCATCTCCAACTTCAGCTCCCTAGAGTTCCCGGAGAACTGGCACAGGCTCCATATTTTTGACTCTATAAATTCCATTTCTAGACCTTTCATTTGGTCAACTGAAACACAATAGACTATGCCTAGCTTTTGTGTCATCAGCACATACATCGTGAACAAACTATATTGTCTTTATTGCCTCAGAATGGAGCCTGATCCTTGAAGGCATGTCATTGTCCCCACAGCTGCCTCTGACACTTCTTGCTGTAAAATGTTTGGACAGTCCACCTACTCTGCCTGCTTCCTGCCTCCACTAGGCACTGGAAAGAAGATGTACCAGCATGTGCTAGCCCCTCCTTAAGAGCCTTCCCTCTTACTTAGTCAGAGAATCAAATCCCTACAGATAACCTGGCTCTTGCTTTGTTCTCCCCTTCTGATTCCTTCCTATATTCCTCCCTACCCTGGCTCTTATTATCCTAAAACATGGGCAGATCCAACCCCAAAGTCTTTGTATTATATCATCTGCCTGGAATGAACCAATGTCCTCTCTTGGTCCCCACTTACCCTATTAGTGGGAGATCGGCTTCCCATGAGCACCTGTTACATGCAACTCATGCAGAGCCCCCAGGGCCTGTGGCCTCTTGTAAAAATTGTCCCAGCTTGTTTCACTTTCTTATAAATAAGCAACATGGCTTGTTAGTACAGTCTTACTCTTGTCACCTCCAAAATATAAAGTCAGCAGAGGTGGGGCTTTTAGTCTGTTTTGCTCACATGTGTAATTCCACAGGGTTACAAACTGACCAAGGTACTGGCCAGATATAGTAGAAAGTACGGCAGCTCTGGGTTCCAAGTACAGACACATCCTGTTTCAAATGCGCCATCATAAGAACTGTCACAAGTGAGCCAATATTTCTACTCCTCACGTCTCTCGTAAGAAAAAGATGGTGATAAGACCTTAGACGTAGTGTGAGGTCAAACGGATTAATATATCCGAATCAAAGGATTAATATATGCGAATCACATGCGACAAAAGGAAAACAGTGACTGCTGCAGACCTCTGTTGGCCAATTGCTGCTCTTCTCTCAGTGCTGGGGCTAGGACCCAGAGCATTATAGTACTTTTTTTTTTTAAGAATTAGAGTTGCTTTTTTTAAGGTTTTATTTCGCTGGTTTGTATGACATGCACTTTGTCATCTGAACTTAACACAATAGCCTGTGAGGGGAGCATCATTGGCTTACTGTGCCTTTGGGCCTTTTGAGAAAATCTGAAAATACAGGACACCCTGAGCTGTATGTAATGGCTAAGAACTTAACTTAGGGCAGGGTTCCTAAGTGGAAGGTAACCCTTAACACTCAAATCAGTATTTGGTATAGTCCCACCACCAAGAATCGTGATTTAGTAGGTGCTGTGAGGGGAGGGTGGCCTCCCCAAATACAATAACATTTTAACATCCCTAGGACTCCTGGGAGACTCACTTGGCCATTGGCGAATCCTTCAAAGCCGTCATAGATTGCAAACATCTTGTGGCCGTCTGCAATCCCGACTCGAACAGCAGAGCGCACGGCTGCATTCATTCCGGCAGCAGGTGCCCCTACATTGATGACGGCTACATTGCAGTTGCTCTGAAAAGAGAACAGGGTAGTGCCAAGTCATCAGATGGGCACAAGCCCCCATCTGTTGCACATTTATAAGAGGTCATACTATGCCATGTTTTGCAGGCGGTGACCATGTCAGGATCACAAAGGAGAGGTGAAGATAATTTCCAGGGACCCACACTGGGGGGGGGGGGGTTACCTAGGCCACTCAGGAGACTGGGTCATTGATGGAAGCTGGCTACCTACCTTGACAATCTTCTCATCAGGCAGTTTAATGGCAAGACGCTTATAGGTGTTCAGGTTTCCCTCAAAACGCCTAAAGAAAAGATGGCATTGTGGTTTTAGTTATGTGCGGTTTGTGAGATGCCTCTAGGGGCCAGAAGAGGGCCTCCGAGTCCAGCAATTCTGAGGTCAGGCATATGGGTTCTGGGAACTGAACTTGGGTTGTGCTTGTAACTGTTGAGCTTCAGCTCTGGACTCTTAAATTTGTATATTAAGACTAAGTCTCAATGAGCAAACAAGGACCTAAATTTCTAGTAATTAGAGTTTTATTCCTGATAACTCACCTTCCTCGGAGTTTCACGGCTTCCTTAAATCTTCTTTCATCCATTGCCTTCTGTACATCCTGGGTCTTAGAAAAAAAACAAAAACCAAGAATGAATGAAGCCTTCAGTGCTCTGCAGCTGGACCTTCAATCTGACCCCACTGGGTTGTCAGTGGCCGCCAAGTTGACAGCTAACTCGGCTGTGAGGTTAGAGCCCCCAAAGAAGAGGAGGTGACTCCTGCTGCTCGTGGATGGCCACAAGATCATAAAGATGACTTCCACAAAGGCAAAGTTCATGGCAATGGGTCTCTTAAGAAAGTATCTGATTATTCCACAGTCTAGCTCAGGTAAGGAAAACATAGCTAAGTAGCTCATCACCTCACTGAAGACTGCAGAACTTAAGGATGCTTCATGGTGGCTGAGAGGAACAGGGATTAAAGGCAGCCTCTGTGGCTGGTTATTAATGAAACCTCTGTGTGATGGTTTGAATATCCAGGCAAGATAACAGCACAAGTTGTTGTTATCCAGACAAACCTACTTTTCCGCAGTAAACTCACAAGGGATGAGCAGGAAGCTCCAAGGAAAAGAAACACACGTGGTTCAGGGTTCTAACCGTCTTAAGCCTATCACCTCTCATACAGTTTTGGACACGTCCCTTGTCCTTCTCTCCCCAAGGATACACAGGAACACACATTCATCTTTGTACACACAGCCACACATAGCCACACATATGTATGTATACTGACTGTACTCCTATTGGCTTCTGGGAATTAAGGTATTTTCAGCAAGTCCCTAGTCTGTCTGTCTCTATCTCTGTCTCTGTCTCTGTCTCGCTCTCTCTCTGTCTGTCTCTCTCTGTGTGTGTGTGTGTGTGTGTGCGCGTGTGTGTGTGTGTGTGTGTGTGTTATTAAAAGAATATGTGACAGGGTCATTCAATAGCCTAAATATTACAACTTTTCATGAAAAAATAACTCAGGGAAATAAAAGTTAATAGCATTTTCTAATGAAGCAAACCCCACTGTCACCTCATCTACTCAAAAACTGAGTGGAAAAGTAGAATCCATTTTTCTTTCATCTCTCAGTAGACACTTCCGTCTACTGAGTGGGGCTATCTCAACCTTATTGGAATCTGTTCCCCAATACCCTCACGGATCAGAATGTCCTCGGGGACAAAAGGGCAGGAAGTAACACTGGAGGATGGTAGGCCTGTCATGCCTACAGCACCAGTTCTAGGCAGGACCATTTTCCTGCACTTGGTCTTGCTGCTTCTGGTGTGCAGGCACTGCACGGGCCATCTGTGACGATAGGTGTCAACAGTCAGAGATTCTTAAGGGTTTTCCAGTTCTTAGCGGAGAAGGCTCATGACCTACAGGCAAGCCACAGGGAAGCTTTCACACACTGTCCGAGGACACAGGAAGTCTGCTGCCATTGTCCAGTGGGTATCATTCTGTCCTCCAAAAGGCCACTTTAACCCAGTGCTCACTGAGTCTGAAGCAGTCCACACAAAGTGGAGCAACCACCCACTTGTTCCCACAGGTGGTCCATCCAATGTCCGTGGTGACCCAGCACCTGAGCTCACCATTTGCACACACTCCATCAGTGGCAGGCGCACTGCTTGGTTTCCTCTTAGTGACACGACACAGGCTGGGGTCTCGGGGGTAGCTTCCAGCAAGGCAATGACAGCCTCCACTCCCATACGGCTGGCCTGCAAATGATAATTGCAACCACTAAGAGATAGCCAACTCCTCATTCTATGCACAAGAGACACCATGTGCATAGCCGGAGACCACCCCAGATTTCACACTCTGCCTGCTTTCTATGCTGTAAAGCAATGATTCAGTAAGGGGCTATCCTGTTCTGCCATGGATATCCCCACTCATCTCTGTAACAGCAAGATTATAACTCTAGTAAGAACTGCCAGGCAATATGAGAATTTAGGGTTTGGACTCAGGATGCCTGCTGTCCTCTTGGGTTAGTTTCTGGAAGCTTGCACTTGGGATACCACGTTCCTACATCCTGGGTTTTACTCTCCTGGCACCCATGTCTTCCACATCAGTAGCCAAACTGGCTTCCCACATCAGCTGTGACCTCAGCCCAGGAAATCAATCTACGTCAGAAAGTCTCAAAGGACGTTTAAATAAGGACATGGGCCACTAGCATCTCCAGAGATGAGCCCTCTGGTCAGCTTCCACAATAAACGAGTGCTTCTAAACATCTTTTGAAGGGGCCGAATGTCTAGTAATTTCAATCACCACTTACCAAAATCCTGTCAAATGCAGATGGGGTCCCTCCTCGTTGGACATGCCCAAGGATGGTGACCCGGGTGTCAAATCCCAAATTCTTCACTACAAGCTATGGAGAAAATGTCCATCAGAAAACATACATCTGAACAGGCCTCACTGAGGCTATACCAGCCTCATAAGGCCCTGATACTGAGCAGAGGGCCCTCCAGTCTGCCTTCAGAGCTATACCAGCCTCATAAGGTCCTGATACTGAGCAGAGGGCCCTCCAGTCTGCCTTCAGAGCTATACCAGCCTCATAAGGCCCTGATACTGAGCAGAGGGCCCTCCAGTCTGCCTTCAGAGCTATACCAGCCTCATAAGGCCCTGATACTGAGCAGAGGGCCCTCCAGTCTGCCTTCAGAGCTATACCAGCCTCATAAGGCCCTGATACTGAGCAGAGGGCCCTCCAGTCTGCCTTCAGAGCTATACCAGCCTCATAAGGCCCTGATACTGAGCAGAGGGCCCTCCAGTCTGCCTTCAGAGCTATACCAGCCTCATAAGGCCCTGATACTGAGCAGAGGGCCCTCCAGTCTGCCTTCAGAGCTATACCAGCCTCATAAGGTCCTGATACTGAGCAGAGGGCCCTCCAGTCTGCCTTCAGAGCTATACCAGCCTCATAAGGCCCCGATACTGAGCAGAGGGCCCTCCAGTCTGCCTTCAGAGCTATACCAGTCTCATAAGGCCCTGATACTGAGCAGAGGGCCCTCCAGTCTGCCTTCAGAGCTATACCAGCCTCATAAGGCCCTTATACTGAGCAGAGGGCCCTCCAGTCTGCCTTCAGAGCTATACCAGCCTCATAAGGCCCTGATACTGAGCAGAGGGCCCTCCAGTCTGCCTTCAGAGCTATACCACCCTCATAAGGTCCTGATACTGAGCAGAGGGCCCTCCAGTCTGCCTTCAGAGCTATACCAGCCTCATAAGGCCCCGATACTGAGCAGAGGGCCCTCCAGTCTGCCTTCAGAGCTATACCAGCCTCATAAGGTCCCGATATTGAGCAGAGGGCCCTCCAGTCTGCCTTCAGAGCTATACCAGCTTCATAAGGCCCTGATACTGAGCAGAGGGCCCTCCAGTCTGCCTTCAGAGCTATACCAGCCTCATAAGGCCCTGATACTGAGCAGAGGGCCCTCCAGTCTGCCTTCAGAGCTATACCAGCCTCATAAGGCCCTGATACTGAGCAGAGGGCCCTCCAGTCTGCCTTCAGAGCTATACCAGCCTCATAAGGTCCTGATACTGAGCAGAGGACCCTCCAGTCTGCCTTCAGAGCTATACCAGCCTCATAAGGCCCTGATACTGAGCAGAGGGCCCTCCAGTCTGCCTTCAGAGCTACACCAGCCTCATAAGGCCCCGATACTGAGCAGAGGGCCCTCCAGTCTGCCTTCAGAGCTATACCAGCCTCATAAGGTCCTGATACTGAGCAGAGGGCCCTCCAGTCTGCCTTCAGAGCTATACCAGCCTCATAAGGCCCCGATACTGAGCAGAGGGCCCTCCAGTCTGCCTTCAGAGCTATACCAGCCTCATAAGGCCCCGATACTGAGCAGAGGGCCCTCCAGTCTGCCTTCAGAGCTATACCAGCCTCATAAGGCCCCGATACTGAGCAGAGGGCCCTCCAGTCTGCCTTCAGAGCTATACCAGCCTCATAAGGCCCTGATACTGAGCAGAGGGCCCTCCAGTCTGCCTTCAGAGCTATACCAGCCTCATAAGGTCCTGATACTGAGCAGAGGACCCTCCAGTCTGCCTTCAGAGCTATACCAGCCTCATAAGGCCCTGATACTGAGCAGAGGGCCCTCCAGTCTGCCTTCAGAGCTATACCAGCCTCATAAGGTCCTGATACTGAGCAGAGGACCCTCCAGTCTGCCTTCAGAGCTATACCAGGCTCATAAGGCCCTGATACTGAGCAGAGGGCCCTCCAGTCTGCCTTCAGAGCTATACCACCCTCATAAGGTCCTGATACTGAGCAGAGGGCCCTCCAGTCTGCCTTCAGAGCTATACCAGCCTCATAAGGCCCTGATACTGAGCAGAGGGCCCTCCAGTCTGCCTTCAGAGCTATACCAGCCTCATAAGGTCCCGATATTGAGCAGAGGGCCCTCCAGTCTGCCTTCAGAGCTATACCAGCCTCATAAGGCCCTGATACTGAGCAGAGGGCCCTCCAGTCTGCCTTCAGAGCTATACCAGCCTCATAAGGCCCTGATACTGAGCAGAGGGCCCTCCAGTCTGCCTTCAGAGCTATACCAGCCTCATAAGGCCCTGATACTGAGCAGAGGGCCCTCCAGTCTGCCTTCAGAGCTATACCAGCCTCATAAGGTCCTGATACTGAGCAGAGGACCCTCCAGTCTGCCTTCAGAGCTATACCAGCCTCATAAGGCCCTGATACTGAGCAGAGGGCCCTCCAGTCTGCCTTCAGAGCTACACCAGCCTCATAAGGCCCCGATACTGAGCAGAGGGCCCTCCAGTCTGCCTTCAGAGCTATACCAGCCTCATAAGGTCCTGATACTGAGCAGAGGGCCCTCCAGTCTGCCTTCAGAGCTATACCAGCCTCATAAGGCCCCGATACTGAGCAGAGGGCCCTCCAGTCTGCCTTCAGAGCTATACCAGCCTCATAAGGCCCCGATACTGAGCAGAGGGCCCTCCAGTCTGCCTTCAGAGCTATACCAGCCTCATAAGGCCCCGATACTGAGCAGAGGGCCCTCCAGTCTGCCTTCAGAGCTATACCAGCCTCATAAGGTCCTGATACTGAGCAGAGGGCCCTCCAGTCTGCCTTCAGAGCTATACCAGCCTCATAAGGTCCTGATACTGAGCAGAGGGCCCTCCAGTCTGCCTTCAGAGCTATACCAGCCTCATAAGGTCCTGATACTGAGCAGAGGGCCCTCCAGTCTGCCTTCAGAGCTATACCAGCCTCATAAGGCCCTGATACTGAGCAGAGGGCCCTCCAGTCTGCCTTCAGAGCTATACCAGCCTCATAAGGCCCTGATACTGAGCAGAGGGCCCTCCAGTCTGCCTTCAGAGCTATACCAGCCTCATAAGGCCCTGATACTGAGCAGAGGGCCCTCCAGTCTGCCTTCAGAGCTATACCAGCCTCATAAGGCCCCGATACTGAGCAGAGGGCCCTCCAGTCTGCCTTCAGAGCTATACCAGCCTCATAAGGCCCCGATACTGAGCAGAGGGCCCTCCAGTCTGCCTTCAGAGCTATACCAGCCTCATAAGGCCCTGATACTGAGCAGAGGGCCCTCCAGTCTGCCTTCAGAGCTATACCAGCCTCATAAGGTCCCGATATTGAGCAGAGGGCCCTCCAGTCTGCCTTCAGAGCTATACCAGCCTCATAAGGCCCTGATACTGAGCAGAGGGCCCTCCAGTCTGCCTTCAGAGCTATACCAGCCTCATAAGGCCCTGATACTGAGCAGAGGGCCCTCCAGTCTGCCTTCAGAGCTATACTAGCCTCATAAGGCCCTGATACTGAGCAGAGGGCCCTCCAGTCTGCCTTCAGAGCTATACCAGCCTCATAAGGTCCTGATACTGAGCAGAGGACCCTCCAGTCTGCCTTCAGAGCTATACCAGCCTCATAAGGCCCTGATACTGAGCAGAGGGCCCTCCAGTCTGCCTTCAGAGCTATACCAGCCTCATAAGGTCCTGATACTGAGCAGAGGACCCTCCAGTCTGCCTTCAGAGCTATACCAGCCTCATAAGGCCCTGATACTGAGCAGAGGGCCCTCCAGTCTGCCTTCAGAGCTATACCACCCTCATAAGGTCCTGATACTGAGCAGAGGGCCCTCCAGTCTGCCTTCAGAGCTATACCAGCCTCATAAGGCCCTGATACTGAGCAGAGGGCCCTCCAGTCTGCCTTCAGAGCTATACCAGCCTCATAAGGCCCCGATACTGAGCAGAGGGCCCTCCAGTCTGCCTTCAGAGCTATACCAGCCTCATAAGGTCCCGATATTGAGCAGAGGGCCCTCCAGTCTGCCTTCAGAGCTATACCAGCCTCATAAGGCCCTGATACTGAGCAGAGGGCCCTCCAGTCTGCCTTCAGAGCTATACCAGCCTCATAAGGCCCTGATACTGAGCAGAGGGCCCTCCAGTCTGCCTTCAGAGCTATACCAGCCTCATAAGGCCCTGATACTGAGCAGAGGGCCCTCCAGTCTGCCTTCAGAGCTATACCACCCTCATAAGGTCCTGATACTGAGCAGAGGGCCCTCCAGTCTGCCTTCAGAGCTATACCAGCCTCATAAGGTCCTGATACTGAGCAGAGGACCCTCCAGTCTGCCTTCAGAGCTATACCAGCCTCATAAGGCCCTGATACTGAGCAGAGGGCCCTCCAGTCTGCCTTCAGAGCTACACCAGCCTCATAAGGTCCTGATAGTGAGCAGAGGGCCCTCCAGTCTGCCTTCAGAGCTATACCAGCCTCATAAGGCCCCGATACTGAGCAGAGGGCCCTCCAGTCTGCCTTCAGAGCTATACCAGCCTCATAAGGTCCTGATACTGAGCAGAGGGCCCTCCAGTCTGCCTTCAGAGCTATACCAGCCTCATAAGGCCCCGATACTGAGCAGAGGGCCCTCCAGTCTGCCTTCAGAGCTATACCAGCCTCATAAGGCCCCGATACTGAGCAGAGGGCCCTCCAGTCTGCCTTCAGAGCTATACCAGCCTCATAAGGCCCCGATACTGAGCAGAGGGCCCTCCAGTCTGCCTTCAGAGCTATACCAGCCTCATAAGGCCCTGATACTGAGCAGAGGGCCCTCCAGTCTGCCTTCAGAGCTATACCAGCCTCATAAGGTCCCGATATTGAGCAGAGGGCCCTCCAGTCTGCCTTCAGAGCTATACCAGCCTCATAAGGCCCTGATACTGAGCAGAGGGCCCTCCAGTCTGCCTTCAGAGCTATACCAGCCTCATAAGGCCCTGATACTGAGCAGAGGGCCCTCCAGTCTGCCTTCAGAGCTATACTAGCCTCATAAGGCCCTGATACTGAGCAGAGGGCCCTCCAGTCTGCCTTCAGAGCTATACCAGCCTCATAAGGTCCTGATACTGAGCAGAGGACCCTCCAGTCTGCCTTCAGAGCTATACCAGCCTCATAAGGCCCTGATACTGAGCAGAGGGCCCTCCAGTCTGCCTTCAGAGCTATACCAGCCTCATAAGGTCCTGATACTGAGCAGAGGACCCTCCAGTCTGCCTTCAGAGCTATACCAGCCTCATAAGGCCCTGATACTGAGCAGAGGGCCCTCCAGTCTGCCTTCAGAGCTATACCAGCCTCATAAGGCCCTGATACTGAGCAGAGGGCCCTCCAGTCTGCCTTCAGAGCTATACCAGCCTCATAAGGTCCCGATATTGAGCAGAGGGCCCTCCAGTCTGCCTTCAGAGCTATACCAGCCTCATAAGGCCCTGATACTGAGCAGAGGGCCCTCCAGTCTGCCTTCAGAGCTATACCAGCCTCATAAGGCCCTGATACTGAGCAGAGGGCCCTCCAGTCTGCCTTCAGAGCTATACTAGCCTCATAAGGCCCTGATACTGAGCAGAGGGCCCTCCAGTCTGCCTTCAGAGCTATACCAGCCTCATAAGGTCCTGATACTGAGCAGAGGACCCTCCAGTCTGCCTTCAGAGCTATACCAGCCTCATAAGGCCCTGATACTGAGCAGAGGGCCCTCCAGTCTGCCTTCAGAGCTATACCAGCCTCATAAGGTCCTGATACTGAGCAGAGGACCCTCCAGTCTGCCTTCAGAGCTATACCAGCCTCATAAGGCCCTGATACTGAGCAGAGGGCCCTCCAGTCTGCCTTCAGAGCTATACCACCCTCATAAGGTCCTGATACTGAGCAGAGGGCCCTCCAGTCTGCCTTCAGAGCTATACCAGCCTCATAAGGCCCTGATACTGAGCAGAGGGCCCTCCAGTCTGCCTTCAGAGCTATACCAGCCTCATAAGGCCCCGATACTGAGCAGAGGGCCCTCCAGTCTGCCTTCAGAGCTATACCAGCCTCATAAGGTCCCGATATTGAGCAGAGGGCCCTCCAGTCTGCCTTCAGAGCTATACCAGCCTCATAAGGCCCTGATACTGAGCAGAGGGCCCTCCAGTCTGCCTTCAGAGCTATACCAGCCTCATAAGGCCCTGATACTGAGCAGAGGGCCCTCCAGTCTGCCTTCAGAGCTATACCAGCCTCATAAGGCCCTGATACTGAGCAGAGGGCCCTCCAGTCTGCCTTCAGAGCTATACCAGCCTCATAAGGCCCTGATAGTGAGCAGAGGGCCCTCCAGTCTGCCTTCAGAGCTATACCAGCCTCATAAGGTCCTGATACTGAGCAGAGGACCCTCCAGTCTGCCTTCAGAGCTATACCAGCCTCATAAGGCCCTGATACTGAGCAGAGGGCCCTCCAGTCTGCCTTCAGAGCTACACCAGCCTCATAAGGTCCTGATAGTGAGCAGAGGGCCCTCCAGTCTGCCTTCAGAGCTATACCAGCCTCATAAGGCCCCGATACTGAGCAGAGGGCCCTCCAGTCTGCCTTCAGAGCTATACCAGCCTCATAAGGCCCCGATACTGAGCAGAGGGCCCTCCAGTCTGCCTTCAGAGCTATACCAGCCTCATAAGGCCCTGATACTGAGCAGAGGGCCCTCCAGTCTGCCTTCAGAGCTATACCAGCCTCATAAGGCCCTGATAGTGAGCAGAGGGCCCTCCAGTCTGCCTTCAGAGCTATACCAGCCTCATAAGGTCCTGATACTGAGCAGAGGACCCTCCAGTCTGCCTTCAGAGCTATACCAGCCTCATAAGGCCCTGATACTGAGCAGAGGGCCCTCCAGTCTGCCTTCAGAGCTACACCAGCCTCATAAGGTCCTGATAGTGAGCAGAGGGCCCTCCAGTCTGCCTTCAGAGCTATACCAGCCTCATAAGGCCCTGATACTGAGCAGAGGGCCGTCCAGTCTGCCTTCAGAGCTATACCAGCCTCATAAGGTCCTGATACTGAGCAGAGGGCCCTCCAGTCTGCCTTCAGAGCTATACCAGTCTCATAAGGCCCTGATACTGAGCAGAGGGCCCTCCAGTCTGCCTTCAGAGCTATACCAGCCTCATAAGGTCCTGATACTGAGCAGAGGGCCCTCCAGGCTGCCTTCAGAGCTATACCAGCCTCATAAGGCCCTGATACTGAGCAGAGGGCCCTCCAGTCTGCCTTCAGAGCTATACCACCCTCATAAGGTCCTGATACTGAGCAGAGGGCCCTCCAGTCTGCCTTCAGAGCTATACCAGCCTCATAAGGTCCTGATACTGAGCAGAGGGCCCTCCAGTCTGCCTTCAGAGCTATAAACGTTAAAACTGATCGGGACTTCATTTCTCCTGTGGGAATAGCTACCTTCAAACCTAAAATCTATTTTTCCAAAAAAAAAAAAAAAAAATGCTTTCATTGTCAAGTAGAAGCTTTTTGGTATTGCTGCTATTTGTTTTGATTTGGCTTTAGGTTACTGGAAACAGTGTAACATAGACCAGGTTGGTCTTGAATTTATAATCCTCCTGTGTCAGCATCCTGAGTTTGGAGGTTATACACAGGAACCACCACACCCTCAGACTACTAAAGATAAAATCTTTATCGTCTTGTTTTGTTTTGTTTTGTTTTGTTTTGTTTTGTTTTGTTTTGTTTTGTTTCAAGACAGGGTTTCTCTGTATAGCCCTGGCTGTCCTAGAACTCACTCTGTAGACCAGGCTGGCATCGAACTCAGAAATCCACCAGCCTCTGCCTCCTGAGTGCTGGGATTAAAGGCGTGCGCCACCAGGCCCGGTGATCTCTATCTTCTAGCAAGCAGATAAAAGTAAGTAACACTGACTTTGCTACAGAAATGCTATTTCAAGTAGTTGTATTATTTATATTACCATTATCTCCCTTCATGATGCACAGCTCTGCTCTGAAGAGAAGAACCCAGAAAACCCAGCCCTATGCCAACAGCAATGCTGGCTGGTGATCTACAGAGTCTCTGAATCTCCTTGGGACTACCTGATCCCCGGTATATATAATAGTGTCACTTATACCCATCCGTGCACATTTCTTGGTCCAATGTTGGTAGAGTTCATCTGAATTTTATTTTACAGAGAAAGAAAACCTCTGCCCTGCTTTTATAAAGACATATCAGTAACTACTGTTAATTATCTTTCACTGGCTCCGGTTGATGAATTCATGCTGAGGTGCAGATCTGGTGCTGGAGTCATTAATAAGTAAACTTGGCTCATTAAATAACCATAACTAAACAATGATAAGGAAATCAGCTTGTAGAGCTATGGGTGTGGCTCAATGGTAAAGCACTTGCCAGGCACATGGGCTCCTGGGTTCTAATCCTCAGCACTGCAAGAGACGATGAACAAGGCATTGTACGATTGTATGGTAGTTACACTTTAAATACTAACAATTTTGAGGAGGGGCAAGACAATGGCCAGTTTGAGGCGAGCACAGGCTACTTAGCAAGAAGAAGAAAAAAAGTCAAAAAATAAACCTTGTAAAACTAAATTAGTAATGTCTGTGGGTCCTGACTCAGGGCTGAAACCACACAGCCTAGCTGCTGCTTTGTGATTTCCTCAGCCATTCTGCAATCCTGGTGAACACAGCAGAGTCCTGTAGAGACTGGTCAGTGTAAGTCAGAAGGAGTAGCAGAGTAGCCTGCCAGACCCTGCCCTACCTCAGGGCTGTGAGGAGGCAGTGACTCATTGCCAAGTAGGCAGTTTTATTGGTGAGAATGTCATTCAGTTGATGTTCCAGGTTAGAAGGAAGGCAGAGGGGAAACTGGGCATCCATCGCCTTGTCTATTGTTCCAAATAGAGAGGCCCTCAGAATGTGCTGGCTGCCAAGTAGTCAACATTCCTTACCTTCTGTGCAGAGCTTGCTTAACAGACGGTCCTTTCTAACACAAGAACATCCTTATCCCCCCAACTGTCTCACGTCTATTGGTAGTCACAGCACTGTAAGGACCATTAAAGGCAAGACATAAGAAATGCTGGCTGTAAGATGCTGCTAAGCTTCAGATTCCCAGTGCTTTGAAACTCTAAGTTCAATTCCTGTCAGCCATGCTGACAACTCATACGTCCATCTTGGCTTACCTCCTTGATTTTCTCAGAGGTGATTGGCTTATTTTGCATGTCGATTGCTCCTTCAGACACAATGATGATATTCAGCCTCTTTTTTCGGGCTCGGTTCTAAGGAGACAGAAAATTAAGATGCCTAAAATTGGTAATCGTTTTTTTTAATGACAGCAAATCCAGGGGAATGTGTCCTAACCATTGCCTAACTTGGGAATATGTCTCAGTAACCACAAAGGCAGGTGAAAGGTGCCTTTGCAAGATTTCAGAGGGTTTGTAGGCTAGGTGACATTACAAGCACATATGAGCCCTTGGTTCCAGTTAGCCTGGGCTAAAGTATGGTGTATAGACATGTGGATTATAGTGAGCCCCACAACAGCAAGCGAACACAGGCTGGACTCTCCCAGTTTAGCCTACAGAACCACGTTGCCTGTTCCCTTTGTGCTAGAGCTCTTTCCAGTCTCACATGGACCTCCCTTGACTCCTACGCATAAGGTCAACAACCCACCCCACCTCATGTTAGATAATACTGCACACAGGCCTGGGTAGCAGGCAGGTAGGCAATGGATAAGAATTCGAGAAAAGATACAGGAAAGGCCTATGCATAGATGGCTTTTCACCAGCCCATAGAACCATTGGTTGAGTATATGAGAGATGGAGCCCAGTGAAAGAAGATGAGGTACCTGGCAAAGTAGATATTATGACCCCATCCCCTCTCTTCATTTCCCCCATTGTTTTTCTATTTCTGGCCCCTATGAGGTAAATAGACATCCTCTGTACTGTAACCCTGTCATGATTCATGGTGTCATCACAGGTTTGACTAACCGTGGGCCAAGACCTCTAAGATCATGAGCCAAAAATCAATGTTTCCTTGACCTTAGCTCAGATGTTTACCACAGAAATCGAAAAGACATACAGCCCATGCAAAGGATCTGAAATGAACACAGTTACCTTGATTTGCCAATTCACACACTGGCACCCTGTCTTATGTACTTATACCCTGGTACAAACTGCCTTATATAAACTACAACAGTCACTCAAGGATACGATTAGCCTAAGGGTGCCTGGCAACCATATTATGGTGTAGGTTAGCTCCATGGATTTTCTTCCTATAAAATCCCAAACAAAATACTGTCCATTGGAAAAAGGTCAGTATGATGGTCTGAATAATAATGGCCCTCAATGTATTTGAATTCTTGGCCCCTAGGGAGTGGCACTTGCTGGAAGTATGGCCTTGCTGGAGGAAGGGTGTCACTGTGGGGGGTGGGCTTTGAGGTCTTACATATGCTCAAGCTACATCCAGTACAGCTCACGGTCTCCTTCTGCTGCCTGGAGATCAAGATGTAGAACTCTCAGTTTCTTCTCTAGCACCATGTCTACCTATATGCTACCATGTTTCCCACCATCTTAATGGACTAAACCTCTGAAACTGTAAGCCAGCCCTAACTAGATATTTTTTCTTTGTAAGGGTTGCCATGATCATGGAATGCCTTCACAGGAATAGAAACCCTACGACAGTCAGTGATATGTGTGGGGCCCTGGCCATGCCTGAAGGGATAGCAAGAAGTAATATGCTGATATAGATCAGAGGTACACAGATAATCAGGGTCATAAAGATTTGTTCTTGGTTATGACAGCTAGGAAACGTGCTTTGAAAAATGTGTACAATGTGAAGAATGAAGAATTTGAAGAATAAGAAACACTGTCTTACAAGCATAAGGGTATGAGAAGTACTGGGTAATTACCTTAGCATTCCTTGATTGAGTACTAGAAATACAGTATCCATAAATATGGGGTGGCTAAATCGGTGTGCTTCAGCCACAAAGCACAGTATTCTGAAGGGGTTAAAAGACAATGGAATCTGTGGCCAATAGTAACGGCCTTTGCTGCTTGTAAAGTACTTGCCCTTACAAACACAAGAAGCTGAATTTGATTGCCAGAACTATGCTTTTTAAGAAAGGATATAAAGGCATCATGGGCAAGTGAAAGCTTAAAGCTGGGTAAGTCAAGATAGGAGGTGGTGCCCTGAGACTCACCGATCAGAAATTGTCTCCAAAGGAGAAAAAAGGTAGACAGTGCCTAAAGAAAAACACCCAAAGGCGTTCCCTTCCTTGCTAATTGAGGTAAGATGGCTATGCCTACTGTGGGCAGTGATACCCCTGTGCAGGTTGGTTGGCCTGGCCTGCATGAGAAAGGTAACTGAACACAATCCAAACCATCCCTCAGTGGTTTTTGTCTCAATTCCTGGCTCCGGCTTCCCGCCTTAGCCTTTAGCCCTAGGTTCTCTAGGTGATGGACTATAAGCTAAAATAAACCCTTCTCTCCCCAAGTTCATTTTGGTCAGGGATTTATTACAGCAACAGAGAAACAAACTACAATTCCTTCATACGCATGTGTATGTATACACACATGAACATAGATGCATGGACGCATGCACATATAAACAGTAGAATCCTCAGTGCATTTAAAAAGGAAGATATGTACCATGGCCCTACCACTTAATGGGTGCCTCAAGTTTACTGTCTAGACTGAATTAATTGATCTACTAACCTTCACAAAATCACTAAGGAATATAATTTTCCCATGTAAGAGAGGACAGAGAAAGGTGACATTATGTGATCAAAGTCGTTTTCATGGTGGTACAGCCAATGTCTACCTTCAAGGAATTCTGTAACCTTGCAACAGATTTTTTCTTTTTCTTTTTTTTTTAAGATTCATTTATTTATTTCATGTATGTGAGTATACTGTCGCTGTCTTCAGACACACCAGAAGAGGGCATCAGATCCCCATTACAGATGGTTGTGAGCCACCATATGGTTTCTGGGAATTGAACTCAAGACCTCTGGAAGAGCAGTAATTGCTCTTAACTGCTGAGCTGTCTCTCCAGCCCCGATTTTTTTTTTTCTTAAGCTAGTTAGTCTTCCAAAATATTGGGGGAACTTCTTACAGCACTGTATTGGTGGCCAGTAAAAAACAACAACAACAACAACAAAAAAACAGAAACAAAGGTTGCAAAACGTTCTGTCCTAACTCAGCCAAATCCTGGAGGCTAGGAAGGCATGTGTCGTAGTCTTGTCCTACCTCACAGCACAGTGTACAAAGTGTAGAATCTTAGAATGGTTTTTAGATGGGATTACACGAAGAAGTAGCCTTTAATCAATCTAAAGTGAGTATCTAGACACCGAATGACCATAAAGACTGACAGTACACTTCCCGTCAGCCAAGCCTAACAGTTATCCCTATCCTTGAATCATTGTCCATGGATGTGTGGTCTGTGACAATGTGACTGTGCCATCAGGCTGCAGGCAAGTCAGCAAGAAGACATAAGAGCACTACACATGACTTCCCACTGAAGTGACATCCTGTGTGGTGGTAATCTCGTCTTCTGGGTCATACACAAGTCCTAGGAAATGGGACTACTACATATCATCTCAAGGGGTCAGGTGTAGACAGCCTGTCTTAATTAGACACCTGAGGATATTGCTAATGTCCCACAGGTCAGCACCAAAGCTAAGGAAACTCCCTCCCAGAGGGAGGGCCATTTTGGTCATCCACCACTATCACTAGCTTATGTCAAGTTAAGATGTTGAGCCTCCAAAGGAAGCTAGGATTTTCTCACTGTTATATAACTTTAACCACTAGCCTATTTGGTTCATGATGTGAATGTTTTTCCTACTTTGAGATGGTGACTTGAAAGCAACATTTCATTGCCCACACATATGCAGCCTTTTTTTTTTTTTTTTTTTTTTTCTGGCTCTAAATAAAATTGGTCTGGGATATAATGGTTACATAATTTTCTTGTAGATCAGTTATAAAGATTGCTTCAAAAATAAAGGAGAGAAAAGTAACCTACGCATGAAGATCTTTGCCCGAAAGCTAAGCCCAGTCTTAAAGAGGCCAATCCATACTGCCTTATGCCTTCACAGGGGAATATCCGCCCCGCCCTAACAAGCAACTATGCTTTCAAAGACAACATATAACAAACTCCTGACAGAGGAAGAGAGGAACATGGATCGAAATAATTAGGGAACAAAAGAGCCTAAAGTCCCCACACAATGAGGAAAGGAATGTCATAACACCTCACACCTTATTTGGGGGCTGGGGCGGGGGGAGGCAAGATTTAAAAACAAAAGGCCGACACATGTCTGTCTGAGTCCTGTGATGACTCAAATAGCAACCAAGAGTTTTCTCTGTAATCCTGACTTCATTTAACCACCATGATCTCATCTCATGGCACACAAGCCATTTAGAAGCAGAACTACTGTTTTGGGTGGGAGGCATCAGTGGTTCCAGCTGTCTCTGCATGGCAACATCAGCCTACACTGGCAGATCCTTGCCAACAGGCTTGGCCTTGTTTGTTTTTTCTTTTGTTTTGTTTGATTTGGTTTTCTATAAGCAAGTTATCGAGTATTTAAAGGAGCCATCCTGCTGGCCCACCCCCAAAAGGCCTTGTGGATCCTTACTCTAGCAACATAGCCAAATTGCCAGTTACCTCTGAGAGTTTGAGGCACAT
Organism: Mus musculus; assembly: GCF_000001635.26. Classification (NCBI taxonomy): domain Eukaryota; kingdom Metazoa; phylum Chordata; class Mammalia; order Rodentia; family Muridae; genus Mus; species Mus musculus. Next base: position 6,619,196 of record NC_000079.6, read on the forward strand.
ATTTTCCTCCCAATCTTCCTCAGGTGGAGACTCCGGAAGGAACACCCAGTCGGCACCGCAAGTCAAGGCGCTCACCAAGGCCAAGTAACTGTAGGGACAAAAAGTAATAAATACACAGGAAGGAAGGAAGGAACCTGCTTGCAAGGCTCCACTTATGTACCACTTATGACCAGAGACAACCTTTGACAGCTATAGCTCTTGATATCCCACAGGGGCTCTTCTGGGTCCTTTGAGACTGCCCCCTGTTGCAACATAAGGTGCAGAGCACTCATGTGGACTCCACTAAGGTTCATTCCTACCAGGACGGTGTCAGCAGATACCTACCCACAGTGTCTCCCCATCACCTCCAGGACGAAGGTCCTCTGGTGGCTGGAAAAGGGGTAAAAGGGCACATGTTACCACTCACAGCGAGAAAAGTATGCTCGCAGCCCAGAGACAGAAAGCCTGCTTCTCAGCTCTGGCTGACACCAAGCTGCCAAAAGTTGCTAAGCTGACTCGTTTTCTACAAAAAGCAAGCTCTACTCTCTGGAAGGGTTTCAGAACTAAGGAATAATGGGGCTTCAATAGTAACTGCATTTGGCGGGGTGCTGATTTTTGAAACATGCTCTCATATGCCCCACGGCTGACCTTGAACTCTGTGTAGCCAAGGGTATGTAACCTGGAACTTCTGGTTCTTCTGCCTCTGCATCCAGTTGCTAGGACTACAGGCATCTGTCACCATCTCCCACTTATAGGGTACTGGAAATTGAACCTGGGCTTCCTGCATGCTAGGCGAGCACTATGCAGCTAAACTATACCCTCGGTATTGCTTCTACCTGCATATTTTACAACACCCTTCACTTGTTTCCTAAGACTACACTATACTTTTAAGGTGCTTTCCTGGGCCCCTTTCTAAAAGGCATCTACTCTGAACTCAGTTGAATACGTCTTCTGAAAGCTAAGGGTTAGCCGGGATCACATCCAAGACCTGAGAACTTGAGAGGCCACAAACTTGGGAGTCTAGAAACAGCCAGTCTCATCTCCAGAGGGGAAAATAAAGCCCCTCAGCCTGGCTGTGCCCAGTAAGCACACAAGTGTGACTGCTACAAAACAGCTCCATCAACACACAATGACTGTCATTCCTTGCAGTTGAAAGAGTCAAATGCTCTGAGCTGACCTTCCAGAGTCACAGAGCTCAATGGACACAGGCAGCTAAAAACTAGGCATGATACACAAAAGGGACCCACGAAGGCCCAGCTGCCCTCAAAAACACCTGTTCCAATGCTTCAAGCTTCAAGCTAACCACTGACACAGTGAAAGGTGCCTGTCAGGCTTACTATTTCACTTGATTTTCAGGGAAAGGCTTTTGGGAATTCTGTGGTACTCTAGAAAGTTGTCGGCCATGCATCCTTGTGGGCCTAAATCACTGCAGATAAACTGTTAACGTTCTACTCACAGTCTACTCACTGAGACCTTGGAATCTCAATGGTGACACTAGGATGTCTCACTCCACTAACAACTATGCTACTAAGTCACTCTCTCTTTGTCATTCCATGAGATAACCTTTGGGGGACTCTAGATAATTATTTTGTTTCCTTGTGTTTTCTAGTTTTTCTCCCATAAGCACATTTAGAATACTACTAACATGGGATCTGCTGAGTGTTTCTGGAACCAGCAGTAATAGCCTGTTGGTGTCCTTAAGTCCTTTTACCTCTGAGCAGTGGTCATGATGGCATCAACAACTTCAATAATTCGGTGCAGGGCTGAATCTGTACCAATGGTCATGTCTGTGCCACAGAAGTCATTGTCAATGGAGCCCACCATACCCACCACGTTGAGGTAGGAATACTTCTGCACTGTGTCGTTATCGATATCACCTGTATGGGAGACAAGAAGCACACCTCGGATCCAGGAGGAGACATGGCAAGGTCTCTTGCTGATGACATTTGATACAGAATTGGAATTATAATCAAAAGAGCTTTAAAGAGACAGGGCCAAGAGTTCACATAGAATCCTCAGACATCCTAAATAATACCAAAAGAAATTTAAATTAAGAGAGAGAGAATGCAGATCAGCAACTTTTAATTAAACTCTTATAACATATAGATTTAGAGACATCCTAGCTTATCAGCAGAAATACAACATGATGGCTAGAAATATGGATGCTGGCATCCAAGGACCAGTATGCCCAAAGATGACGGTTACAGCAGCCTGGCTTCCCCTACGACCTGGGACTCTTCTCTTAGATGGGGGTGTACATGATTACTGTCATGAGGGTTTTACAGGCCTCTCTAGGAAAGGGGGCATTTCCTAGCACACAGTAGGGCTTACTGTCATTTCTGTTCTTATTTAAACTGTGTGGTACCAGATGATAGGAGGCAAAACAACAGCCACAATTTGGCTATGACTAAAAATGAAGCTGGAACTGGTGATACACACTTTGAAGGCCAAACTGGCAGGAGGCAGGTACAGGTAGATCTATGAGTTCACATGCCAGGCTGGTCAGTACAGTGAGACCACATCTCAGAAACTAAAACGAAATTTTAAAAAATGGCTCAAAAGTATGTATGTCCATGTCAGCTATAAATAAAATAACTGTCGTCCCCCCCTCCCCCTTAAAGAAGGCACAATGTGTTACTTCCGAAGCTCTTAAAAAGCACCAACAGAGAAACCTGAGGCCGACTACTCAGAGCAAGGCACTAACAAGGGTGGAAACAGAAAGAGAAACCTACCATTCCGAGCCAGCTCTTCCAGAAGTCCGCTCCACTCCTTTCGGAAGAGGTTGGCTCCCGTGAGACTTCCGTCCCCGCCGATCACGCACAGATTGGTTATGCCCAAGCGCGCCAAGTTACAGGCAGCTTTCAGGCGCCCTTCACGGCTTCGAAAGGCTTTGCAGCGCGCACTACCGATGATGGTCCCACCCTGGAAAGGACATAAATCACGCTCACTGACAGTAAGTCAGGTGGATCGGCACAGGCAGTGAACCATGATACCTGTAGAACTTTCCACGGGGTTTCCTCATTTTCATCTCAGTTTCCTACCTTTAGTGGAAGTCCCTAAAGGAACACACTAGCCTGATACCCGTGAAAGATGGATGGTAGCATCCACTGAATGGAAAGAACAAGTGTGTACAGGGTCACTGCAGCCTCCCAGCTTCTTGGGGTCAAAACTGTCCTGACAAGAGATGAACTGGCACTCCACTGGGCATCAGCCATGACCTGTAGCACAAACTTGTCCTGCCTTCAGATGATGGCCTGGCTCTCCCATGAGTCAGATCTTTGAACAATCTGAAAGGTGTGTAATTTTGGTGACTTCACTTAAAAGCATAGTCCCAGTGTAGTTGTCCTCATGAAGGGTCCAGACTATATCAAAGAATGAGAGTTCACCTGTGCCTCTCGGTAAACCTGTCATTTCTGTTGTGTCACACAAGGGACGGCATCAGCTACAAGTCACCACTAGTTCCTCTAGCATTTTATGAAAGCTGCATCTTAAGAAAGCTTAAGTTCCATACCCAAGCTTCCAGGAGAGAGAAAGAAGTGATTTTCTATACAGCTTTTCAAATAGTTAAGATCTTAGCCCAGTGCCGGTGGCGCACGCCTTTAATTCCAGCGCTTGGGAGGCAGATGCAGGAGGATTTCTGAATTGAAGGCCAGCCTGGTCTACAGAGTGAGTTTCAGGACAGCCAGGGCTACACAGAGGAACCCTGTCTTGAACCTTCCTTCCTACCCCTTCCCCAAAAGTTAAGATTTTAGAACAATGAGGTTCCTTTAAACAAACAACGAATCAGTTTAGAAGAGTTGAGTCCATTCCCGAGACAACTGCTTCTGACTCGTGCGGTTTCCAGGCTGAACCATGCTACAGGCAGAGTCTCAATGCAGATGGCTCACTAGAAACCCATTCTCCTCCTTGCATGCTAGAATTCATATGTCTAAAGCTCATTTATAAAGCTGTCAAAATTTACAGTTTTCCATGAAAATTACCACCATGTTATTGAGTGAAACCTTAGTTAGAAATTACTAATAAAGATGAAGTCAACGCAACACCTACACTGATGCTGGGTTAGTGCCATTGCTAAGTGGGATGGGCCACATGCAACTGGACATGACAGAGGCGGGCCAGGGGTGGCAAGAGCCAAGTCCAGAGCAGAGCTGAGCCTGTTCTCTGAACCATCTGATAAAGACCAGTCAGAAGAGCATGGTACTGTTACAACTGGGAGTGGAAGGGAAACCCACGGACTCCAGAGTTGAATAGATACAGTGGGCAGCCTCAGGATGAAAACTATGGACAACCAACTTACAGATGCCATTCATAGATTTACACACACACACACACACACACACACACACACACACACACCCTCTCAACCGAGCAGTGTTTCCTATTTTCCTATCTCAATCACAACAGCAGGATGGGGATGTTCTGTGTTTAACAGAGTGCTTGTCTTGAAAGCATTACTCTGCCTAACTTTGAACTTCCCAAGCCGTTCTTCACTCTCTAGGTACGCAGCAAAGCTAAGACATTCCCAGGTGCCATCTCCGAGTCTTCGACATTTGCTAAAGTGCATATGCCCTTAGCACCTTCAGAATGAATTTGCTAATTTTACTTATATTAAAAAGTACTCCAGATGAGTCAAAGATTAATGCTTAGGTTTTAAAGCCTCAAGCAACAAATAAATAGCTTTGTATGAAGTCTTTTCTTTCTATGCCTTCTCTTTACTTCTCAATTAATTTGTTCCCTCATTAAGCCAAAAGGTTCCAGGGATGTAAGCAGCATAAGTTCCCTGGACAGATTTTTTTTTTAATCAAAGCAGGCAACCATTTACAATTACCTCTTCCTTGTGCACAATACAGAAATTAGCTGTGTCTGCTTCAAGCTAGAACAGGGATGAAGTGTCCCAGTTAAATCCACCGCCCTAGGGGCTGCCAGTCAGAATTTTTCCCAGGCTTTGTTTTACTCTGTGCCAAGGGATATATAAAAACCCAGAGGGCACAGAGATTTACCGATGAGCACACAGTACCAGCAAACCAAATTAACCTCTACTACACTCATTTGCTCTGAAAAAAAAAAAAATCTTCCAGAAATACCACAATGAACAGTAGCTGAGGCTGAGACACCCAAGCTTGTATTGCAAAGATACTTCCTGAGTTGAGGTCATGTTGGTATTTTTAAGATGGAATAAAAGGGCTTGAAGGATGACTCAGTGGTTAAGACTGCTTGCTATATAATCGTGGGGACCAGATCCTCAGATTCGAGCTCCCACATATCAGGCTAGGTACTCCACAAACGGTTGTAATTGCAGCTCCAAGAGACCCAACATCATCTTTTGACCTTTCTGTGCATAGGGGCACACATACGCCCATATACTCACATAGGCATGCACATACATACCTAAAGTAAAAATTAATTAAATGACACATCTTGTAGATTGAATGTGAACCCTTGGTCCTCAAGTAGGGACACTATGTAGGAGGACTGTAGCTGCTTTGAGACCAGGTGAATTCCACATGGCTTGCTGGGGGAGAGCCTTGAAGGTGCCAACCATCCCAGCTTCTGGTCCAGTCCTCTGATTCTGATCTGCCAAGGCACTGAGAAGCCACTTGACAATCTCCCTCGACCACAAGCTTGGCCACAAGCCACTACCTGTCATGTGCCGAACTGCTCAGCCTCTCAAGCCACCCTGCTCTCCTGACTAGAAGGACTATACCTACTGAACCATGAGCCCAGTAAATCCTCCCTTGGGTTCCTTCAGTCAGATATCTGTCCCAGAGAAAGGAAAATAAGGAGCATGGTAAGAAATGAGTGTCCTCTGGCCTTATAACTAGTTTAAAACAGTAAACTAATTATAGTTTATTATGAGCTAGCAGGGATGGGAAGGCGTGTTAGAGCTTACTCAAGCATCCAGTGTTTTAAATGAAAACAGAGACATTAATATAGAGAAACAGAGAACAGCATGGCACCTACCACTTGCAGAATGCTGGAGACACAGTCCCATTTGGCTTCCACAATATTGGAGCCTCCATCCACCAAGCCTTGGTAACCCTGGATGAGGAAAAAAAACAAACATCTATTTAAAGAGAGGCTAGGCTTTACTGTACATTAATTAATAAACCCACAAATTATAAAACAGAAACACGATGACAATGAACCTAGTTTTTAAACTGACTGTTAGAAGACAATGCAAGCAAGTGCTAGATAAAAGTATTTAGCCATAGTCATCAATCAACCAATTAATCAATCAAAACCAAAAAGCAAACATTTCTACAATGAGCTTAGGAAAGGAAGGGAAGGAACAGGTAGAACGGAAGCCTCAGTGCACCCTGGGTCCATGTGTCAGGTCCTGCTCCCCACTATGATGAAACAGATTCTACCTAGGGTGCAGTGTCTTCATCCAAACTCATAAGCTGCTGAGCCAGAGAGAACACAGTGAGGGATGCGGCAGCCAGGGCCTCAGCCATGACTCCACAGCTCTCCGAGAAGAGCAGGACAAAGAGTTGCACTCACCAAAGGGCTTTGGCATAAGATAACATGAAGACATGTCAAGCTCCCTCCCAAAGGCCCACTGTGATAAGGTCTGCATTCAGTAGTAGGGTAACTAAAAGGCCCAAAGCAAGGATGTAGCCCCAACTTGCACACTGGAGAAGAGGACCAGCCGGAAGGCCACAAGCATCCTGAGATTGTCTCGGGGCTGGAACAGGTAAACCTTTCCTGGCATCAATGTCCAGCAGCATCCACACTCATAGAACTGCTCCCCACAAAGCCACCACAGGCCGCTTGACTACTTAACTATGCCACACAGTGAACAGAAATGGTGCCTTTCCTCTTATTCTTTTAACTTAAATGCTGGGTTCTGTCTGTTTGTTGAGACAAGATCTCACATACCCCAGACGGGCCCTGAATTTACTGTGCAGCTGAAGGTGACCTTGAACTCTGTTTCCTCTACCTCTACCTCCTACGAGCTAGTTACAGGTGTGCACTGCACTGGCACACCCAGTTTTATTTGGTGCTAGGGATTAAAGTCAGGACTTCCTAGGTGTCAGGCAAGCATTCTACCAAGTATCCTCCATACAGCCTCAGATACTGACTTGACACTCTAAAAATTGTTTGTGTTTTTACAAAAGTTGTGCTAGTTAGAAAGCAAGGAAAAACCATTCTGCAAACTTTAACACATTCTAAAGGCGCTTAGCAACAATAATCGGAATTATTTAAGTAAATAAGAAAAGAATGGCTGGATTACTATTGTGTTTAAAGCTTCCACCCCACTGCGCCCATGGAAGCTTGCTAGGAAATGACTTGGTCTTTAACTGTGAAGTCTTTGTGTTCGCACCACTTAGGAAAGATACCTGCCCCCCACAGCTTTAAACCGCCTTTGACTAAAAGGAAGAAATTACCAAGTTAGGAGAACTAATTTTGCCCTATCTCATTATCATGCAGAAAGTGAGATCAGTTTCTTTCTCTAGTGAAGCAAAAGACTAAACATGTAATGTAGCCAACACATTTTTTCTAAAATTCCATTTTATAGTCTTGCCTTCAAAGCCAGTTGGATGACTCACCTAAGAAAAACATACCGCTGAGCCTTTGAAAAGCATACTTTTTTTTTAACCGAAGAAAGATTACTACAGGTTTTGTTTACAGCACTTCAGAGGCTATGGAACCCTGAGTGGCCCTATCACACCCATCTTCCACCAGAAGTTCTCCTGTTAGACCTTTCACTCCCATGGAAACGTGGGCTGCAGGCTCTGGAATATACTGAGCAGGGCCAGGTTGGGCATCAGTGGCTCCCAACTGACTCTGCTAGAGCTGTATTTAAAGGTCCTGGTGGCTACTATGCTTAGTCATGTGTTGACACCACTATAAACAAAGTAAGACCTAGCCCACTCAAAGGGAGTGTTCAAAATGATCTCCCCCCACCCCCAAGTGAAAGGAGCAAGTGGAAGATTACCATCTCATGTTAAATCAGGCCTTTTCCTTCCTGTGTTTTGTCGAATAGATCTATGACCAGTTTATTCTCATCTTTGGGATGCTGTCTCAATGTAAATTCCTGATTATTTTTGTGCTAGAGAAAACACTTGAGGCCAGGCATGAGAGATTCTGAAGGGTTATCTAGTTTTATAGTCATGTATTTATATTAGCAAAAAAAAACAAAAAACAAAAAACAAAAAACAACCAAAAAACCAAAAACCAAAAAAACAAACAAACAAACAAACAAAACCAAAAAAAAAAAACATTATTCAAAACTAGCTGCTCACAAAGAAAAATAAAGACAAAAACAGCATAAGTTCTCTATGTCAGTGGTTTTGGTTTTGGTCTTACTTTATTTTGAAGATTTTGTTTTATTTTCAATTGTGTGGGTATCGGTGCCCTTAGAAGCCAGAAGAGGGCATCACATGCCCAGCAGTAGGAAGTTATAAGCAGTTGTGAACCTACTGAATTAGTACTAGAAACTGAACTACAGACCTTTCTAAAAGCTGTAAGCATTTTTTTTTTACTCTAAACATATATTAAATTATTATCTCAAGCCAGGTGTGGTGGCACATGTCTTTAGTCCCCGCACTTGGGAGGCATAGATGGCCGATCTCCATGAGTTTGGGGCAAGCTGGTCTACAAAGCAAGCTCAAGGATAGCCAGGGCTGTTATATAGAGAAATCCTGACAACTATCAAAAAGAAATTCATCATTTTCCTCCTTCCTGACTTCTCTACAACCCTTCCTTCCTATTGCTCTCTCTCTCTCAAATTCATAACCTCTAAGTGTGTGTGTGTGTGTGTGTGTGTGTGTAAATACATGCTCCTAAATATAAATATATCCTACTCAGCCTCTGCATTGCTCGTGTGTATGTGATTTCAATGGACATGCAAACATAAAAGAGAGAAACCAATAGGACCTCAACCCTATACACAGAACTATAAGCTACTAAGAAATTCTGAGATTAGAAGACATAGTCGTCCCCAAATTGGTTATCCAAAACCGTGTGATCAGCCCTGAAGTCATGTTCATACAAGCAAATACTGGGCCATCTCTCCAGCCTCATCCCCTTTTATTTCCAAGACACAATCTCACTCTATACCCAGACTTGTCTCGAGGCCAGGTTAGCCTTGCATTCACTGGAATCCTCCTGCTTCAGCTTCCTGACTGACGGAATTGTATGCATGAATCATCACATGGGTTACCAGTGGTTTTTCAAATTCAGGATCTTGGCTTGATTTTACCCACAGGAAAGGCTCATATAGAACCTGAGTATATAGTGTTTCCTTCTCGACCTGGAGGGCTCTGGTCACCTCTCCCCCAAGGGCTCTGAACTAAAGTAAAAAATGTCACAGCCACCCATAAAAAATGTACTCCGTGGATTCAACTGCTTAATGGAAAATTCCTATAAAGAAGCCATAGAATTTGTCCTTGGTAAAGCTGGGACAGCTCTAAAATAGACTAGAACATGGCAAGGTCCTGTACTTGGAGCTTGAGCAAACCACTAGCACACTAACTTCATTTATTTAGTCCTTTGGCATTATTAGATTTCCTTAAGTCAAAGCTAACAGTGCACAACTTCAGGAAAGCTATAAACCTAACAGCCACAGCAGGAAGAAGACGGGTCAGCCTTCTACCAAGATAACCATCAAATCTACAGCCAATGGCTGATTGTGACACCAAAATTCTCAACGGGAACTCACTCAGCCTCACTGGGAGTGACAATGGAGATGGCCAAATCAGGGAGAGAACCCATCCTCTTTTGCAATTTGACAATATTAAATGTCTAGACAGTCTGAAACCAAAGCCAGCCTTGGGTAGGGCCTGGCTGTAGGGCCATCAGTCAGGTCAGAAATGGCACATGGCATATGAGTTTAGTATGTAAGAGCCAGCATAGTTTAAGCATACGAAACGAAACAAAAAAACCCAGCACTCACCCCTGTGGTTAATTATCATTACTCTAGACACATCCTAGCCAGTGTTCCAGTAGAAAGGGCAGGCATTCATTATATGAATTGGCCTTTTGTAAATCAGTGAAAGTTAACCATTGTAGCTAAGAGTCATGCGTGCCAGTGCGAGGGCTGGACCTGACAGGGTGCGTGCAGGTGAACAGTCCCTCGGGAGAAACCATGTGGTGATGTAATACAGCTCCCCCTTCAGACACCACTGCTACTCGTTTTAGGTAGATATAGAGGTTAGATAGTTTAGGTATTAAGGAAGTTACAATGTACAAATAGTTAAGTTAAAACTCCCAGAGGCCAGCCTGAATGAGTTGTGGGTAACGCTGCTTTAATGTTGAAGCACTGACGGGGGTGGTGGAAGTCAGCACGAAGACAGGAGTGGCATTTGATGACAAAGATGAACCAAGAGATGTGTTCAAAACTCAGCCCTGACACGGTGAGTTATTTTCAATTCAAGGACTCCTACCCACTGGCTTTGTCTGTGCATGTCAAGAATTTCCCAGATTGCAGCACAAAATCACCTCTGTGCTCATTTCTCCAGGTTTGGGTTCCCGGCTAGCGAGACAAGGACACTTTGGAATAAAAAGCCTAGGCTAGAAAAGGGTTTGCGGATTTTACTGTCACAACCTTAGCAATGCTCACTTGAAATGGCAGGAGCTGTAAGTCCATTCTACAGGAGAATAAGAATTCCAGCAAAGTGAGGGTTGGGGAGGGAGCTCCATTAGAAGGGGGGAAAATGGTACCAATCCACGAGTTAGCATAAAACTTTCTTTCATTTCATTTCTTCGACGTTGGTTTTTCTATTTTATTTATTCAACTGGGGACCCTCTCATGCAGCCTGGAATAGCCTCAAACTTAGAAGATGCCCTTAAAACTCCTGTTCTCCCTGCCTGCACCTCCAGAGTGTGGGGATCACTTGGTAGTGCTGGCACATCCAAGTTTCCACCACTATGCTAGGATCAAAGACAAAGCAGCAAGCATGCGAAGCAAGCAGTCTCCCACCTGTGCCACATTTCCCAGACCTCACTAGGATAATAACTCAGGCAGGCTACGGTGCTCTGAGCCTGAAACAAGAGACGCTAGAGTGACAAGCTAATCATTTCAAGATGAGAAACCAGGCTGGTATAAACCAGAAATAGACGTGTCAACTGGAGGACACAAGGACAGCAGAGACCCTCAGGGCTCTGGAGCTACAGGGAAGACGATGTAGGTTCCATTTTGAGAGATCTGTGAGGTCATGTCAGTATCAGAATTTGGGATTAAAATTTAGTATAGTAATAAGATTAAATTTTGTTCACAAAAGTTAACTGTATATAGCTGCCAATATAAAATATCGAACTTAAACTTAACTAAACGTAGGTTACCCTTTCTGTAACGTCTCTAAGAACGGCTCTTTTAAAATCTGCAGAGAACTTTCAACAATAGGACATTAAACCCACGCAATAAACTAAAGGCAGTGAGAATCTCGCCTTCTCCAGCTAGGTTAGGTTCACTTTTTCCTATCCTGGGTTGGATCCACCTTACTGGTTTTGTCTTAACACTACTACGGAGCTATGGCTTGCTGTGAGCTATTAAGGCAAAAATCAAAAACCAAACAAAATAAAAAAAAAAAGATTAAGAGCAATTAAGACAAACAGGAAGGGAAGAAAGTAATGAACAATCAGCTCACTACATAAGAAAAACTAGGTTAACCCACCAACCCATCCCATCTCTCTGGGAATGGAGCCCAAGGGCTCCACACGCACCACACGTACGCCTGACCCAGTTCCACGGGCCTGCAAAACAGCTGCCAGTCGGAACAGCTCAGCCCAAGCAGGTGCCAGACTTTTGTCAGAAATGCCAGGCTTTTCAGGTTCATACATTTTCTATGCACTTTCAGAAGAGAAGAAAGGGGAAAGGGGGAGCAAGAAGATAAGCTTGAAGAGAGGAACAGGAGAAGGAAGAAAAGTAACAGGGAAAGGGGGTAAAGGAGCAGAGAGAAGAACCCACTATTTAACCAATACTAATCTGTTTAACTGTTCCAATCATCTGGTGATCTTGAAAGTTCTGGGTAGACTGAGAAACTGGAACATACATTCAACAATGTGTTTTATAAAAAAGAAGAGGAAGGCCAGTGATATGCTTGGTAGGGTAAGGTATGGTGCGGTGGAAGGGGGTGCCTCTGCTGGCCCATGCTGAGGCATCCCTTCCCCCTGAGGTACCAGCCACATGAAGGGTATATATAGAATAGAGTTTATTTAGGGCGTGGGGAGGGAAGATGAGCAGAGTAGTAGAGACAGACACAGAGAGAGAGAGAGAGAGAGAGAGAGAGAGAGAGAGAGAGAGAGAGAGAGAGATGAGGCTGGCTATGAACGGAGGGGGTAGGGGGAATGGGGAGAGACGAGACAGAGGGGGAAGAGAATTAAAGAGCAAGAGAGTGAAGAGGGGGCAAGCAGCCCCTTTTATAGTGAGTCAGGCATACCTGGCTGTTGTCAGGTAACTGTGGACTGGAGCCTAGAAGAAATGCTAACATACATGAAACAACACGTTGCGATGAATCACTAAATGATGCTTAAAAACAATCCTGGGCACCTTTTGCATTCAAATCAAATAGATTGGGACTAGAAGTCCCCAGTGAGAGGGACTGTGCCTCCAGGGAACATGGCCATCTCCGAAGGATCTAACTATTGGGAGGAGGTGCTTCTGGCAACAACAAGGTAGAGGAAGGATGCTCCCTAACACCCTGCGGTGCACAGTACTTCCATTGCCCACCCTAAAAGATCTGTCCCATCTCAGCCGCCACACAGTGCTGACTCAGTGCTAGGTCAGCTCATGATTCCCAGAAGGTCCGGGAGTACATCAGTTCGGTCACATGCCTCCGTTCTGGGCCTGGCCGCAGACCAATGGAGTCAAAGGCAAGCAAGTCTTTGTGCCCTGCAACCAGCCGGCAGCCAGCCCCTTTGGAGCTAGTGCTCAAAACCATTCCGCATGTTTCTACCAGTGAGGGGGAGAGAAAGATCACCTTTGTTTTCTTCCTGCCCTTTCTTCACTATTTTCCCTCCCCTCACCTCCCCACCACCCCGATTCTTTTCCTGAGGTTTGGAGGCAAGGTCTTATCTGAGACTGGCCTGGGACTCACTAGGTAACCAAGGATGCCTTTGAACTCCTGAAGCTTTCCTGCCTTCATCATATCCAACACAGCTATTGCTCCCAAGGGTTGAATGAAGACGCAGGGTCAAAGGGTTAATGCCTTCCTTCCCAGGCCCTGACGGGGCTGCTTGCTGTGGCTGCACAGGCTCCTACTTTATCCTTGGAAGAGGTGTGCTAGGATTCTAAAGCTTTGGATTGCAAAAGGCAGCATGGCTGCGACTGCATGTGTGACTCAGTGGAGGCCATCCCTGGAGGTGTCAAGTTCTGTACAGAAAGGTACAGCCAGCCCCTCACACCAGGTAAGCTGAGCCAGAATAATTTCCAGCCTTATTCCAGGTCACCAGGGCTTTGCTGTCAAGCACGTGGGTAAAAGCTAACAGATCTGGGGGTGGGGGGCTTTTTTGTGTTTTAAAATTAGAGAAGTGAAAGTTTTACATCTACACTGGATGATGACGCTCCACATTACTCAGGCACTGCTTATTGCCACTGAAGGAAAGAATCTCATACATGTGCCGAGTCCTCCGGCATCATCGCCTCCCTCTCACAACGAACAAGGCTTCCAGAGTCTCAGACTGAACATTTACTCGCTTCCCCCAGCTCAGCAGCTAGCGGGTTCAAAGAGTGCATAAGCCAATCCAATAAACCCTGCCTTACAGTCATATATTGTTAGTTCTGTTTCTCTAAAGAGCTCAGAAAACAATACTGTAGAGGATAAATCCAGTTAGCCTCAAAAGAAAGATTAAATGTCTTCTGTTGTAGGCTGACAAGATGTTCTCCCTCTCAACTCTTTAATTTGTGAAATCTGTAGAGTCTAGTCGCCCCAGGTCTGGAGTTATGTAAATACCATCAGAACTCAGACAGATAAGACAGACAGATAAGACAGGATTCGACAGAGCAAAGTACAGACACACAAGACGCAAGAATTACAGACACAGGGCAACTGAGGAACTGAGAGTTTACCAGGTAGCAAAGTTAGACCCCACACACAGACATCAGCTTGTAGTCTCTTCCCCAACTAACACTCAAACCAGAGTGGACTCTTTATGGAACAGTGGGCTTCTCATAATTGTTAGAATGGGACCAACCGATTCTTCAAAGTTGAGGGTTATCGTATCCATTTTAAAAGGTGTTAGACAGAGTTCTGCTGCTACCACCTGGCTGCCAGGTACAATAATCTCTCTAACAAAACTGTCTTCAAGCAATGGCAAATGTCCTTCTGTATAAGTCAGCCCTAAGGTAAACTTGGGGGCGGGAGAGGGGTCACAAGGCAGAGCTCCTTCTGTCCCTGCAAAGGACTGAACAGTAACTTGGGGAAGGACAACTGTTTGGGGAGCATTCGGTTTGACTATGAAATAACAGAAATAACTTCCTTCCTTCCCTCATATGCCCTACTGAGCCCCCAGCAAGATCAAAGCAGTGACTCACGTGGGACTCTCTACTTTCCACTAGGTGCTCGGCTGCACGCAGCAAGAGCAGAGGACACCAGGGCTATGGCCTGAGTAGAAATCACATGGGCTCCTGAGAGAACGTTCTGTAGACTCTAAGTCATAGTGAATTTGAAAGTGCTGCTAATTTTAACAGGAAACCTCATCTGGCGCTGCTCCAACCCCAAAGAGCTCATGAAAGCCACATTTACTTATTAAGAACTGCTCTGCTCTCGGCCAGAATGCACAGTTTTATCACAAGGCTCAAGGCAAAAGAGAGTGAGAGAGAGAGAGAGAGAGAGAGAGAGAGAGAGAGAGAGAGAGTGAGAGAGGTGGGGCGCGTTGGGGGTGGGGGGAGTGTTGGAGGAGGTGAGAGTAGCTACCTCTGTTCACAGGCAAGCTCTGAAACAGAAGCAGAAGGAACAATGTCGAGATCCAACTGAAACGTGGGGCTGACACTTGAAGCCCAGTGGTCCTAATGGATAAGTCAGCCGTCCCCCCATAGCCCCTGCCACACTCTCGGGGCAGGCGGCAGAGGAGGAAGAGAGCTTATGGTCTGTGTGGCTTGGATCCTAATCTATGATTATACCTCACGGAGCAGAGCAAGGGATGGCAGCAGTCAGGACCAGAGCCCAGGAATGGAAATTCACAAGGCAAATTTGACCTTCACGTGTTCCAAACAGTAAGCGCCAATGCGGTCAGAATGGACTAGGGGCTAGAACCACCGCAAACTGCCCAAATGTAAGAAACAAATTGCACGCAGCCACAGAGTCTGAAAAGCAAATTAAAACACAAGGGTCGAGGAAACCTCTACCAAGCAAATGATAAACACACGGTGCAGTCGTTTTACAAAAGAGAAGTCGCATGAGTATACCAGCAATGAGACACCTGCCTGCAGGCATCTGATGTCATCACTCGGGAGCCATGGGGTTCAGAGTTAGGGTTGGAGGGGCTTTCAAAAAATGCTTCTGCAGCTAGAGGTATCTATCACAATGGTCATGGCTTTTAGCCGATTGATGCCATCATCTGTGGACCAAGGCACAGATCTAAAACAGAATTTTAAGTAGTAACGTAGACCTGAAAGTGTTTAGACAGTTTTTAAGTAGTGAGGAGTAACCTAAATGGACGAGTGACATAGGAATCTTACACATCAATTTGATGGGGCACTACCCCTTTTGCTTCTAGGGCAATTCCCCTGTCTCTCTGCCCTCCTACCTTGTCACAGTACTAAAGGGATTATAGATGGGTGTGACCACAGTGGCTTCTACAAGACTTCTGTGAAATCACATTTGGGTCCTGTTACTTGTGTGGCAAGCTCTTACCCCACAGAGCCATCTCCCCGGCCTTGAACTGATTGTTTAAAAAAAAATAGTTCTCTTCCTTTTTGGGCTCCAGTTTACAGATATAAAAATAAAATCCTGCTCCTTATATATAGTTCTGGAGATAGAGCGACTCGGTACACGTTGGTTCCTTCTCGGGTGCTCCGTATTTCCTAAGCAGCCAGGACCACAAGCCCAGGAGACATGGAGCAGTTCAGGGTGGCCAGTAACTGTTACTTAGTTTCAGTGTGTGTTAGTACTAGAGATAATGGATTCATTGTGGCACTTCCCTACATATTTCTCCTCATTCATTCCCTTCCTCTCCCCAGAGTCCTCTTAACCCCTCTTGCTACCACCCCTCCCCCAACATATCTCTGCGGTCCTCATGTCACAGACATTTTGTCACCTTCTCCCTTTCCTGTTCTATGCCTTTAGATGTCTTTCTAGTTTCATATCACACGCACACACTTAAAATCTAAGATCTGCAGGAGAACAAATTTGTTCATCTTTCTGAGGCTAGTTTATTTCACTTAACATGAGGATTTCCAGTTGCAGTTGTATCCACTTCCAGGCAAACTCATGACATCATTTATTTGTGCACTAATAAAATTCCATTAACCCAGATTCTTCACTGTGAAGCCAAGACATGAGCAGGTGCTAGGGTGTGGTGTCAGCTTCACATTAATGACAGAAAGCACAAAAGGGACGTCTTTCCGTTTCTGGCACTAGTCTTTGAAATCCACTCACAAGCTGACATCCTCAGAATCATTGACCCGGGAATCAAGACCAGGAAGTTGATCCCAGCCTGACTTTTGTGCTGTCTTATCTCCTTCTCCCTGTCACTTCTGAGGCTCAGCCAAAGGAGGAGGCAGCAAGAGAGAGACCAGGGCTGTGAGCAAGTGGGTGGTGCAAATTCCTGAGTTAGAGAAAACGCCAAATGGGAAGCAAGCACTGACCTCATATATAAAGTACACTTTGGCCCCCGTGTAGATTCCCATGCGCACCACAGCGCGGACAGCAGCATTCATGCCTGTGGAAGGAACAGAAGCAGTTGTCAGTAGAGCTTGAGGCCCTAGTTCACCTAGTCCTAGGTAAACTGCGGAACTGCCTATGCTCCCTGTTTCCTCGTGGCCTGTGACTATGACACATACCTCAAGGATTAGTAGAGTGAATACAAACCTGGAAACCAAGTTACCCAGCATATTGGGGTTCATCGGAGGGTGGGGCTCACATTGAAAAAGAGCCTGGGATATTTTAAGTTCAGAATATCACTCATCAACTTTCTTGAGACTAGCTGGAGGCTGAATAAAGCTTGCAGCTCCTTTGTCTCCTGAGTGCTAGGATGGCGGATGCCTGCTCTGCAGTACAGAATGTTAAGCAACTCCAGACAGACACTAAGGAAAACAGAGGGCAGATATTGACGGCCAGATTCAAAGAAGTTAATAACGAAGGGGGCAATGGGGCTGTGGCTTGAGGAGAAGCTGAATAACTATGTATTTCATCCCTGGCCATCGGTGTGACTTTACAAAAAAGTCCTAAGTACAAAACAAGTCATACCATTTTTATTAGAAGAGAAAGTAAGACAAGCCAACCTCCTGCAAATCTCCGTCCATCCTCAGGAGAGACCAGGGTTCCACACTTTAAAGAGCAGCAGTGGACAATGTGTTAGCATGAAAAGGCCGGAAGCTCACATCTACTTTCCACTGAGGTAACAGTTTTTGGAAACTGAGAACTGGCTTTCGTGGCCTGCCCCGTGGTGTAACAGTTGAAGGCTCTTGCATCATCTTAGCTCAGGGTCAAAGGCCCAGCAGGAGAGAAGGAACAAGTAATATAATAAGAGCCACGCCCAGCACGGATGGAGCCTTTAGCCTCAGGATGGAAAGCAAAACTGGGCTCTCAGCCAAGTTCCTCTGAGCCCACCATTCTCTCCAATTCTCCCACCCTATGTCTTGACATTTGGGGAGACAAATCTCAGACATAGACATGCTAGACTACAGAAAGATGACAAAGGGAGTGTTTAACTGAATTACGTACACAAACAAAATGGGAGCTGGGACAACAGCTCCATCCAGAAGTGGCTGCTTCACAAACATGAGGGCCTGAGCTCTGAGCCCTGCCATCCATGTAAAGAGCTGAGCACCACAGAGTGACTGTACTTCTGATGACAAGGTGAAGACAGGAGGATTCCTGGAACTCGGGAGCTAGCTACTCTATCCATGTCAGAGAGTTAGAGACTTATTAACAGACTTCGCTTCAAAAGCTAAGACCTTAAGGCAGGCACCAGACCTCTGGCCCCCACAGTAAATGGGTGAATGCCCACACATACATACACACATAGTCTCCTCATTTTCACTTCTGCAAATCATGTAGGAATACCCACATCGCACATGCCTTTATCATGTAAACCCACAGTCTCAATTTTGCTTTCCACTGAAATCATATTTTGGAAGCTTAAGACTTAATTTGAGTAGTCCCTTTTGGCCTAAGATATCCTGTATTGCCGGGCAGTGGTGGCACATTCCCTTAACCCCAGCCCTCAGAAGGCAGATACAGGTGATCTCTGTAAGTTCGAGGCCAGCCTGGCCTACAGAGTGAGTTCCAGGATAGCCAAGGCTACACAGAAAAACCCTTGTGGCGGGGGGGGGGGGGGGGGGAGATATTCTGTATCATCGATTTTGGCTTTGTCACACATGGTGACAGCCCTGAAGGCACCTGACTCAGCAATATGTTTGAAGAGTTTTCTCCCAAGAGAATGACTGCTTTTCCAGAGGTCTACATACATGTGCCAAACTCCTGCTCTGCAAGGGTCCACGGGAAGGAAACCCAAACTGGAGTGGGGGAGGGAGGACTACTGTGACATCTACAAGAACTTCAGCATCATCTTGACCTGCACTCTCCCCCTTGCGTCCCTCCCTCCATTAACTTCCTAGTTCTGCTTCTCCAGTAACTCCCAGCCCTGCACCCGCAAACAGAACTACCTGGCCCTCTGCAGTCACAGATGTCTGTTAATGATACAGGCATCCCTCTGGGGGAAGGGTGAGCTGTGTGATTGTGTGTTAGACCTTACATTCTAGGTGCATGGATAGAAGCATTACTTGATAGCTCCTGCAGAATGGCTGTGGTTCTAGCGCTTTCTACTCCATGGCAATCACCTAATGGACCACTAGGTGCCTGAGCTGTGGAAACTCTGGTAAATGGGTGATAGATACACTGTCCTGGAAAATGGTATCCGAGACTCTTTCGCTCTTCTTCGAAAACTTGATTTCCACAAGATTTTTTGCAGAAACACGTTTCTTTGAGAAACCTTGGGGGTTTCAAAAATATGTCCCAAAAGAAGGCAGAAGGAACAAGATGGCTGAAAGCTGAGAGTGAAAAAGAAAAGTAGGAAGCTGAGTGTGATGGAGAAGATGACTCGATTCCTTCTAGACTCCCAGGGGAAGAACAGAAAGAAACATGCAACCACTTCAAACAGTGGAGATTTTCCTGATGACCTCCAACTCACCAGGAAAGAGCTTGTTTATACTCCAGCAGGTGACCTCAGGCCCGAGGCAGGCTTCCTAAGACTGGGGCTATATAAGCTGCATCCCTCAGGGGAGCCTGAGAGTTTCTCCCTGGTTCTAGGCTGTCTCCAGAATCCTTTGAGAGGCACAACTCCAGGTCCTAGAAGCATCCATTTACTTGCAAATTAGTCTTAGGTTAAACACCAGGGATCCACCACCCTGGTCCTTCTACTGTGATTCTCTCAACTGCTTCAAAAGGCAGCACTTGACCCAGATCCCCCACCCCAAATAGTAAAAGAGCCCAGGAAGGATTTTGCCCTTCCAAGGAAGCCTGGAGCTCTGTAAGGTACTGAGGAGCAGCAGATAACAACATCAATCAAATAAGAAGCTGCTTTTCCCTGTGCTTCTGCTTTATTTCCATATTTCCCAATCACCAAAGGCAAGTTTCGGAGAAGAAAGCCTACCGGGGCCAGAGCAGAGTCCTAATAAGACTAACTTAACTAACTGCTGATGAGATTTACACCCACCCCCCAACACAAACACACTTTGGAAGGAATACAGTCAGTGGGGCAGAGGACTGCATCAAGGTGGGCTCCCTTGGGTGGAAAAGAGTGAAGAAATAAACCAATATGTAGACAGGAATCCTTAAAATTTGGGTCTGTGTTTAGTCATTTGGCTTACAGCTGTCCTGGTCCTCCGACACCTGGTCATTTGGGACAAAGAGCAGATTCAAGAGTTTCCACTCATACTCACCTACTGGTTTTTTCCAGAACAGTTACAACACAGTCTTCATTCACTCATTTGTTTAGGTTTTATATTCTGAACAGGGAATCAAAACAACCTTCCTGACTGTTTCTATGGGGGAAAATGTCATCTTCCTCCACAGCAATAAACTTCGTGTTTCGAAAGAAGTCTAAATCCCAGCCCCGTCCTCCCAGGTTTGAAACCTTCTTGGCAGGAATAAAGATAATCTGAAGAGACTTTGGTGTCCCTTCCCTAGTCTATCAGATTATTAACACACGGACCCTAAGGAATTGGTATTTCCCCCTGGAATCTCTTGCATAAGGAGAAAGGCTGGAGCTCGGTGCCAGCCAGAGAGGAGTTTTCTCTCAGAAAGATTTCAACATCCTTTTGCTAAATTGTCAGAACACATCGCAAGTAGCAGGGTGTGGGGCACATGCCTTTAATCGCAGCACTAGGAAGGCAGAGACATTTGGATCTCTATGAGTTCAAGGCCAGCCTAGGTTAACAAAACAAGTTAAAAGACAGCCAGGGTTGTATACAGAGAAGCCTGTTTCTCAGAAAAAAACAGAAAGAAAAAGCAAACATCTTGCAGGAGGGACTGTAGCCTGGACAGAGTTACGTCACCAAGGGGCGTGGCCACACTAGACAGAGACTGCTTAATTTGGCACAATTTAAGCCTAAACCTGGAAGATTTTCTAGACCTGGAAGACAGACTTGGGGTAGGGTGGGGTGGTCTATGAATATCTTTGTTTCTCCTCTCAGGTATGGTCACTTTGAATAAATCTTCATCTGTTTTTCACTTAGTGTGTTTAATTAGCTTAGTGAGGACTAGGAGCAAGAGCCCAGTGAGGCACTGCCTCTAACAACTCCAGGAACAGGTACAATCTTCTTATAGAACTAAAACTAAATAAATGTGAAGGCAACGATGGTGCTATCAGGTGGGGTGTGTGTATGTGAGTGTGTGTGTGAGTGTGTGTGTATGCCTGTGGGTGTATGTGTATATGTGTATGTATATGTATGTGTCTGTGTGTATGTATAAGCATTTGTGTGTATATGTATATTTGTGTGTGCATATATATGTGTATGTCTGTGTATAAGTATGTGCATATGTATGTGTATGTCTGTGTATGTCTCTGTGTATGTGTGTATATCTATGTATGTAGTGTATGTCTGTGTATATATGTATGTAGTATGCGTGTGTGCATGTGTGCATGTGTGTATGTCTGTGTGTATGTCTGTGTATATCTGTGTGTATGTCTGTGTATAATTGTGCATATCTGTGTATGTGTGTATATGTCTGTGTATATGTGTGTATGTCTGTGTATGTGAGTGCATATCTGTGTTTGTGTGTGTATATCTGTGTATGTGTGTGTGTATATCTGTGTATATGTGTGTATATCTATGTGTGTGTATGCATATCTGTGTATGTGTGTATGTCTATGTATGTGTGTGCATATCTTTGTCTGTGTGTGTATATGTGTATATATGTGTGTGTCTGTGTATGTATATGTATGTGTGTGTGTGTGTGTGTGTGTGTGTGTGTGTGTGTGTAACTGAACAGAGGTGCAATGGAAAGGTATGAAACAGCTTCTCCCTAAAGCACAGTGGAGGAGAAGCGGCGGCAGCCTCACTCCTTTCCTTGAGTCTGGAGTCTTTCATTCAAAGCACATGCAAAGATACCTTAAGTAAGTCTGTACTAAGGGGGTACTGCCAGGCAAACATCCACCAGTGCAAAGGCTTGCTTTGAATTTCTGCTCTGATACACTTAAAGCTGTAGGCTTGTGAAAGAGGTTGTTTGACATGAAAAGGCTAATCACCCTCCTCATCCAACCCCTGCACATGACCTGCAGATACCTAGTTACCATCCTTGGTCCGTAAAGTAGTACAAATATTAAATACCATCTAATAAAATGAATTAAGGACAGGAAAGACAGTCTAATAAAATCCTATTATAATTTAGGTTTATCCTTTCTCCATCTTTGGAACTGGAAGAATAATATCTATTCTTAACCCTTTGGCAGTGCAAGTGTATATTACACAGTACTTAAACAGCCATTCACTTCGTGATTTCCATTATTTAAGTTTCTTTTCGAAAAAGAAAGTCAAGGCTCAAAGGGGCTACTAGTATGTTAAAGAAATGGTTGTGAGGAGCTCTGAGAGATGACACAGAGGTTAAGAACCTGCCATATCTCTCCAGAAGACCTGAGTTTGGTTCCGAGCACCCACGTATTGTGCTCCACAACCATCTCCAGCTCTCTGGATCTTACACCCTCTTCTGGCCCCTGCAGCAACCCACACATTTGTGGCATTCATGCACATAGACACACATATACATAAATAAATCAGAAAGGTCTTTTTAATAGATGGGCATAAAACATTCTTGCTACTATAGTTACTCATTAAGCTCTGTCACTATATGATATTGATATGGATGGGGTGTGTATGGAGGGAAAGAGTCCAGGAAAAGCCCGACTCCCTTGTGGTTATCAAGTTGGGAGCCACCCTGGCTCTAGGTCCAAGAGTCAACATCAGATCTATAAGGATGTCTTCATCTGCCTGGCCATCACATGCACCTCCCATATATGTAGATTGAGAGTCTATTCTTTGCTAGGGACTATCAGGTGACTTCCCTGACTTAAGAGGGGGAGACCCTGGCCCTCTGAAGCTTAGTAGTGTCAGGAGAGGACAAACAGCATTAGTGTAAGCATGTCAATCAAACATGCCCACCAATTCAGCATCTTGTCCAGATTTAAATGTTCTACTATAATGGTTCTTGCACACAGGTTCCAGTCTTAATGTGGGAAAGAAAACATCAATAGTCGGTGCAATATAAAGTACTGACTTACACAAAACACAATTTCCCTTTACCTCATTCTGTTACTTTCATTAATGTGGCTACTCTGTCACTTATAGTTACCTATAAAATACAGGCTACCAATGCAAACCTTAAGGTAAATAGACAGAAAGGCTCTTGAATCTATATTCAATAATATGAAAAGTATTATACATAGCTTGCCCGTATATCCATCCTTATTAAACACTGGTGAATGCTCTATATCAGGAGCTGATGGGATCTAGTTCCTACGGAATTTTTCACTGACTTGTTTTTTGTTTTTTGTTTTGTTTTGTTTTTTCATTTTTCAATCTATTTGTTGCTATTGTAAGTACCACTGATAAGGATGTATTCCTATACCTACTTCTTTCATACTCTGTCATTATTGCTTCTGTAGATGAGTTCTTGTCTCTCTGGTACCCCCATCTACTCAAAAGCCCTTCCGTTCAGTCCTAGGCTGTGTGTCTAGAGTAGCAAGCATCCTGTCCGTCACATGCCCCACCCCACCTCCTCAAGCCTCAATCGGTAACTTCCTGTTCCTCCTGAGTCACTAAACTCCAGTTCTCTGCCACTCCATTCCACAAAGTGACCTTTATCAGAGGCAGCCAGGAACCTCAGCATGGCTTCCCCAGTTCACCAGAGGTAAATCCAAAGTCTACAGCTTGTTCTGGCTGGGACCTCACCCAAGACCACTTCCGCCCATCCCCCATGAGGGCTCTGGCTCCAGGGCCTTGGGCTATTTCCTGCTGGCTCATTCCAGGCTTTTCAAGGTTGTGGTGGCCTCTGCAAAATGGTAGCTTACCGCACTCCTGACTCCTGGTAAAGGATCTTTCTTAGTTCCCAGCAGCCTCTGAGATACACAGTCCTTTGCTTCATGTCATAACAGTGACTCCAAGAGGACTCCATGGTTTCACACATTCCACAAACCTATGGGACTTATGGCTTCACACATTCCACAAACTGTTCCTGGGTGGAATGGTGACACAGGAGCATAAGCAATCGCAATAATAGTAAACCAGACTGAAAAAATACAAAGGCTGAATGTCTATTTGGGATAACTACACTCCCAACCCTTTCAATGGTTTCCAATCAGAAAACGAACAGGGTCACACATTTAGATAATGAACACTACAGTACAGAATCCTCTCACTCAAGATGCTGGCCAAGGTCACAAAGCAGAGGGCAACTGGGTTGATGTATTAGGGAAGCCTCCCAGGAAAGCCTGGGCTTGCAAGCAATCACCTTGTTGATTCCTGAATCTTGTGTCCTCCGTAACCCACCTGGGGATGGAGTGAATAGTGGGGACTCCAAGTACACATTTCCAGCCTTTCCCAGACATATGCTATCTCATGTCGAATTTCATGGCATCTTTTGGGCTCTCCTGGGACAGCACTGTTAGCAGCCCAGAACAGACTAGCCTTTCCTCTTTGACCTCGTAACCTACTTTTGCCTGAAGACCTTCGGTGATAAGGGATTGGGGGCTACAGGCTCGTGGTGGGGAAAGAAAACGGAGAAAGGCAGAGATGGGATATTCTGAGTGCTTCACCTTGAAAATAAGAAAGAAAACCCCGTAGCCATAACAATACACAGAAGACAGGGCCTATAAAATAAGTCTTAGTCTAGCAAGACTGTTCTGTTCTCTTTTAAAGTTGCAATCGTCTAGATGGGCACAATTCCTATAATTCTAAACAAAATACAAGGTGTCAAAGGTCTACAAATGCAGATGCTGCAGGGAGGAACTCAGCTTCCATGGAGAGATTTGGTAACCAGTCAAAAGACCAGTCAAAGCTTATTGAAGAGTGTAACTCAAAAAGTGACTCAGCTACTTGCTGAATTCAGCCATCTGCTCTTCTGCCTGAATACTCTAACATAATCACGTAGTGACTGTCATAGGTGGATGCAGCTTTGTGTCCTGAAGTCTGTCTTCACCTATGGCAACCTTATCTTCTTATCTCTAATCCTGATGGCTTTTGATAGCAAATCAATAGATCAAAACTTAAACAGCCTGTGATTCCCTGATAAAAGACTTCCTCACAACCAAGAGCTTGCTACTCACCAATGGAAAGCGTGCCTAGGGGTTTATCTTACTTACTTACTCCGGAAAGCCGACAAAATATCATCTAGCTTGCACTGGTCATAGCAACACATGCCACAAAAAGATACTTGTCTTCAGAGAAGAATGACGCACCAGGGCTTGGGGAGCAGCCCGATTGTAAAGCACTTGCCTGTATTGGACAAAGCTCTGGGTTTGACCCTCAGCACCAGGACATAAACAAACACTGTGTGCTGTTGTACAAAGCACCTACTCTGTGATGGACTCTGCCCTGTAGTTTTGCTCAAATAATTATATTTTAACTTGGAAAAATGCACTCAAAGAGCAGACAGAAAGAATGTTAGGATAGTAAGCATCTCTGTGATTTTAAGGCCACTCTAGTCTACAGAGTGAGTTCCAGGACAGCCACAGCTACACAAAGACACAAAAACAAACAAAAATGACAAAAGTGTTTATGTAACCTTGTGCATCCTCCCATATGCCTTGAAGCATCTCTGAATTATTTATCACTGCTAGTACAATGCAAATGGCATGTGCAGGTTATTTATTATGCTGTATTGGTCAGGAGTGATGGTAGCAAAATGAGTTGGTATTTTAGTACATGCTACATTTAGAAATATATATTCAACCAATGCCTGTCATCAGTCGCAAATGTGAGGGCAGAGTAAATGTATAAAATAGAGGAACCAACGCAGCACCTGGGTCAAGTCTGTAGGCATCTCCCACTTCTGCAATTGTTAGAATTGTCTTTAGAATTGTTAGTGGTTTGTACCTACTGCTCAAAGGCTAAAGGAGTAATTATAATTAATGAGGGTTTAATTTACCTGAAGATAATACAAATGTTCTCCCTGTTGATTTGAATTGATGATTCTAGGGAGACAGTAAACAAATATCACAATGCTTGCTGCCTGGCATGCCAGATGTTGTGACTACAGTTGCACTGAGAACTCTACAGTCAATAGCACATTGTATCTGTACCCCAGTCAACAACACATTGTAACTGTATTCAGTGGACAGCCACAAGTTCTTGCCCTGACACTCAGTTCTTGTGAACTTCAGAAAGCCAGTTCATCTTAAACTTCACTGACTCACCCTTCAGATGGGGATAACTTGGCATCCATATAAATGGTCTTTAATCCTAGCTATTTCCACAGAGCCCCAAGAGATTCATGTAGAGTCTAAGTAGGTGTTTTGTAAATATTGTATTAATCTTGTTGTCTCCATAAACAGTAAGACAACTGAGCCTGCCCATGGATTTTGACTAACCAGAACACTGACATACACCAGAACTGGTAAGACGACAATCTGATTTTTAAAATTATTACATTAATTAGTTGATGTATTTGTGTGGCGAGGAGGGGGTATGTGCATGCCATGGTGTGCAGGAGTCGATTTCCCCTTCCACCGTGTGGAGCAGCTTAGACATTGAACTCATCACGCTTGTCAACACGATCTCGCCACTAAGCCATCATCACAGAAACCTGCCACGGTCTACCCAAAAGCATTCATTATTTTTGTACAGGACTTAATACTACCTGAAGGTTGGTACTTCGTCATAATAAACTTGCCTATCTAGCAATGTGGAGTTAATTTGAGGCTAATGTGAGGTTAATGGTGAATTTCCAGTTTCATTTTCTAATGGTACAATATAAATTTCTTTGGAAAATGGAAGCCTTCTGTTGCTTTTATATCGGGTGTTAGGTTACATGGTTTTAGTCCCCTCACTGTTGCTAATACTTAAAAAAAAAAAAGGCATTTATCTGCTCTGCTAATAAAGAGAGATCCATGGTTCAGTTAACAGAATTTGGGGATGAGATTTCATAAATCATTATTTAAGTGCTGCTACCACTAGGTATGAACCTCATGGCCTTCCAGAGTTACTTATCTCTTTGCCAATCTCTCTTCCCACCTCTTAAATGAAGAACCCTGTATCCCAGATCATCCCCGTATCATGTAATGAGGCACAGAGATGAGCCTTGTAAGGCTTTAGCATATAAGATGTATAGAATACATACTGCACCAGCGATGGCCATTTCAATACAATATTATGCTATCATTTTGTCAGTATAAGACTTGAGTTTGCTGCTCCCCCATCCCCACCTCCAGCTATGAACAAACTCCTCCCTCAAGAAAACTCAGGCAGTCAAGAGGAAATGGTGAAAAAATAAGGAGACTATAAGCATCTTTCATCCCAGGAATAGTGCTGCTCAGGTCAGGTCCACTGCATATATCTCAAGAGTATTTCCCAGAATAAACAAAAAGAAATATGCAGGTCCAGTATAGTACCACAATAAAACATGACTGTTTTCTCAAGTTCTTAGAATGCCCAGGCTTGGGAAGTGAGTCAGAGCCGGTTGTGAGGGTGCTCTGCCAGAGCTCAGGTTTGACAAGGGACAGTGGGCAATGCCACCAGTTAAGCTGAGCAGCCTTCTTCCACGGGTCTGATACTCTACTATCCCAGCAATGATCCAATGTAATTTTTGTTCTCAGAGACTCCATTTCCACAGAAGAGGCCAAATGGATTTAAAATCCAGATTCCAGTTCTCACCTGAGGCAGATCCAAGATAAGCAGAAAAGAAACCGGAGTTCCTCTTCAATCCCCTAGAATCTCTCATGTTTGCACATAGGCTAAATATTTCAGAAATAATTTTGGACAGGGATTCCAAAATGATAAGCCATTAATATTGGTTTTCTAACTGACCCAGGATGTTAATTCTGAAATAAAACCTTTATTGCTTAAGCTTGCAGCTCTAGTGGTCAAAAGCCCCTTCCTGTAGTGGGAGTGTCTTATTATCTTGCCTTAGCAGGGTTCTGTGTGAGGATGCTATTTTTCCAACCTCCGGTGTATCAAAGCATTCTCTATCTCTGGGAAAACAGCCCTACTACCTGAGGAAACATTTATACAGAGTATCTCCTTACTAAAATCCTAGTATTACTCCAACCCTGCTTTCTGGGGAGGAAGGCGGGCCTAGTGCCCTATGGTGACTAACGTTGCCATTGGTTCCTTTAAGATAATGGGAGGGAGAACACTGGGGACCCCCTCACTTTTTCGACCCAGCTTCCGGTTGTTTGTGAGCCTGATGCTCTGCACCTCGATGCTGCGCTAACGTGAGTGAGGCGGTGTGGGAGACCTAGATCTGAGCACACCGGAGGTGACGGGCCTGGCATCACGTAGGCTCCCACGCCGGGCGGGGCGGTGCCCTAAGCAGCTCCCCAACCTGCGGCACTGGCGCCAGCCCCGCCCCGCTCAAGGGCGAAGGGAAGGTCATCCGTGGGGTGGGCGGAAGGCAAGGACTCCAACCCTAAACCTCCCGGATTGAGCTGGCTTAGAACGAGGGAAAATATAACATGGCATTTGGATGCATCCAGGGTAGAGGAAAGAACTGAAAAGCAAAAGCAAAACCTGGCTCAGGAACTGTCTGCAGCCGGCACAGACCTCAAGACTTGGAGGGCACATACTCTATGAAAATGTAGGTCTTGCTTCTAGCGCGTGTCCTCATCAAGAAATTAGCATGAACTCGGAAAGCCCACTGTTTGGGAACCCCAGCGCCCCCACGTGTACCCAGGATTAGAGGCTGGGGCACGGTACAGTCACCCCATTGCTCTTACATTTTAAGTATTCTCAGTTTATCAAATCCAAGCGTACAGAAATCGAGTCCCTTCAGCTCTGAAATCAATCCCGTCATTGGGAGAAAAGGGAAGCCCGGAGCTGGTAAGTGAGGGCTGATGACGTCCCGGAGTCCCTGCTTCCTGGTCTTTCCCGTCCTGGGGAGGCTGGCCCCGGAGGGCCTAGTGACCCATTTTAGTTTTCACTTTTGTCACAAGCAGGAAGAGACATTGCCTGGCAGTCAATGCCACACCCTGAGAGACCCCTGCACGCCCCCCCCCCCCCAGCTGCGCATCCCGCAATGCAGCAGCAGAGAAGGCTGCTAGCACCGCTTGGGAGGCAGGACTGGGATGGAGGCGCTGTGGGTACCCCGCTGTTTTTCCTACGAGTCCCAGGGATTAGGGTGGGGCGGTGCTGTGGCATCCTTATCGTCGCCCTGTACCTAATTCCAGGAAAGAACGCCTGGCTCATATGACCCAGACAGTAGACGACCCCATTGGCTAGCTCAATTAATAAATTTGGGGATGGAAAACTGGTTCATCTTGGGAATGAAGAATCCTACACAAATATCCTTTATCTTCTGCCCCTCACCACGTAATGGAACTCTATGGTCGCTCCTCAGGCACCCTAGTTGTTCCTAGATTAGGGTTTTCCCTACTCCTGAGCCACCGGTTCTCCTCGGCTCTCATAGGTAATTTTCACCAAGCCCTTTCCTCATCCTTTCTCCCAGATCCAGGTCACCCAACGTTTCTCCCCAGCTCTCCCTCTGTTCCCAACCCGATTACCCTCCTCTGCAGCCCTCTCCAGCCGCCCTCGCCCCCTGCCCGGCCCTTGGAGACCAGCGAGAGAGCTGGTAGGCACGCACCTTGGGCATCCCCGCCGCTGGTCAGGACACCGATAGCTTTGCCATCCCCAGAGAGGTGCTCCAGGTACTTCGGATAGGCGCTGGAGCTCGAAGAATCCAAGTCACTCATGATGAGGAGGTAGAGACGCCAGACACTCCCGTACTCAGCAAGCACTGAAGCCCTGGCCCACGCGCGCCAGCCTTGGAACCGCTGCCCCGCCTGCACCCGCAGGAGCCGCCCACGCCCCGCCCGAGCGCCAATGGGCTGTGGCGATGGGCGGGACTCACGCAAGGGCGGGGCCTGTTGTGTCAAAGACTCCAGCACTCTGCAGGGGTGGACAGGATAGTATGGACACGCGTTCTGTTAGGGATGCATCGCTGTGGTCCCTGAGAGGTGGAGTCGGGTTGGGGTGCCTTCTCAAGCGGGGGATGGAGGGATTATAGCCGGGTAGGAAACCCATAAGTGGCATAAGTGAATGGCAGCGCAGCTGCAGGGATGATCCCACAAGTGGGCGCGGAGCCTGTCAGCCCACCACGTGGGCGCAGAGGCTCGTGGGGCGCCCATTACCCCACCTGCTCTAGCTGTTAGGGTGGCGGTTGAGGGAGCCCAGAGGTCTGTGCAGTAGAGCAGAGGCACGCGCCTCACTTCCGGCAGGGCTCTTTCCTGGCCTGACAGTCAGAACAGTAGGGCGCTTCAGCATTTCTGTTCAATGTCCAGGATCCATAGGATCCTCCAGGTTTCACTTCTCCTTCGAAATTGAGGAAAGATGTGTGAGTAGATCAAGTTGTGTCACTGACTGTAGAGAAAGGATTGGAAGTAGAATGTCGGGGAAAGCCATTCGTAGACACACCCTCAGGAAGCAGGCCTGAGTTCTGGATAATCCAAAAGAAATCGGAACAAAAAAGGCTTGGTAGATTCCAGTCTCCACCTAATGGAAGCCCTGCTCTTGATTTGTTAGTCAGAACCCGGAAGGTTCTATTAGAAACAACAATAAAATAAAATAAAATAAAATAAAATAAAATAAAAGTATCCAATCTGTGGTTGATTTTGTTTATTTTGAAGATGCACCTCCTGGGGATCCCTGAGTTGTCCTGGAGCTTAATCTCTAAAAGCACGCAGACCCCTTCAGCAGTCATCCCAAGAATAAGACCTCAAAAGCAAGCAAACTGGATAGCTCACAGAAGGGGTGGCAGCACTGAGCCTCCTTCCTGTGCAAATTATACGTGTTGAATACATAGAAATATAGGAAACAAAGTAACAACCTAGGCAAAGACAATACAGTCTTACTACTATTAGGACAACCCTAGAAAAAAGATGGAGGCGCACAGACTTGTATCTTCCAACTTACCCTTTAAGCTTCAAACATTTAGGGGGGGGGGGGAGATCCAATCTACTGTAGACAAGGATGCATGAGATCTGATCTCTGCCTTCTTGAATCAGTTGAGCAATTCCTGAACTCCCATGATCAACAGAAGTTGGCTGCCTTCAGGTCCCTCCCAACCCCCACCTTCCAACTTCTGGGAAAACAGCCAGGAAATATATATATTTTTAACAGGTTCTCTAGATTTTTATGATGAGCACTAAACTGGAGAACATCTGATCTAATAGCTTGATAATGGATTTTCCCTGAGCATCATTCTAAAAGGGAAGAGAAGAGTATCACTGGGTGCCTTGAAATTGTCTTGAGATGCTCTTAGCCAAAAGCACTGGAAGGAGGGGTGTCAGACTCAATGGACCACTGCCCACAGAGGTTTCTGTAGCTCAAGGCCCAAGGTGAAGATCTGGAATTTTAAATCATGCCTTTCTGAGGCAGAGAACACTCGAAATAGGAAGAAGCACAGTGAGTTTCCTCTGAGCCAAATGTCCTATAGGGTTGGGTTTTGTGCCACAGACAACAGCATTCCACAGGTAGTGTGGTTCTTTATGAATTATTAGAGATACTCCAAACATTTAGCATTACTTATTGTTTTCCTTCTTTCTTCTTTTTCCCTTTTCTTTTATTGTTTATTTTTATTTTGGGGGTTTTGCTTTGTTATTTGATTTTGTTTGTTTGTTTGTTTGTTTTCTTCTGGCCTTTTTATACTGTTTTCTATTGTTCCACTCCTGTTTCCACGATGCTCTATCCTATTTTTTTTTTTTTTTCAGCGCTGGCTGTCCTGGAACTCACTTTGTAGACCAGGCTGGCCTCGAACTCAGAAATCCGCCTGCCTCTGCCTCCCGAGTGCTGGGACTAAAGGCGAGCGCCACCACGCCTGACTTCTATCCTCTCTCTTGGGAATCCCTTTGGGTTAAAAGAATTAATGTAAGATGAATGAAGACAAGAAGGGCAGGACTGGGTAGAATACCAGTGCTGCCTCCTCTCCACCACCATCCTTCCTTCCTCTCACTTGAGCTACCCTGTGTGCCCCCGCTCAGACACACCAAACATGGGTAGTTTAAAAGGCCCTCGTTGCTAAGGAGATCCCCCTTGCCTCTCAGTGTTGCCCCTACCACCAGTTGGACCAGACTTCCTAGGAACCAGACTTTGCCTCTACCCAGACTAGCCTGGTTCCTTCTCTTCCAACTATCTGGTGGGCTTGGGACTCCTCTGTAGCTGAAGCCATACAAGCCCCCTCCCTGGCATCATGCCCTCCCTCCTCCTTATGTCCTTGTCCTCTTCCTTCAGATTTGGAGAAGTTTAGGGAGAAAGACAAGCATGTACTAGTGTAGAAAATGTCTCCTTCAGCCCATGCCTTCTCATTCCATTCCCTTTCAGATCCTGTATTTTCCACTTAGGTTTGTTTGTTTTTTTTTTTTTGTTTTGTTTTGTTTTGTTTTTTGTTTTTCTCTATTTGTCTGGGTGCTTCTCAGGAGTATGTTACAGAGCTGAGATGCAGGGAAACAGCATCCAGAGGTGGGAGTGACAGGAAAGTCAGGCAGGGCATTATTTCTTCAAAGGCTTCCATCATTATTGATTTTAATGTCTCCAGGCCATTACTCTTAGTACGTGGGTGGATTAACGGAGACAGCCTTTTCTTCCAGCCCCCAGTGAAACAAGGAAGCAGCAGTAACCACAGTGGTAAAGTGGAAAGAGCGGGTTTGCTCTTTCAGGAATTGAGCATTTTGGTAATTACAAAAGTTACTTAGAAAACGGAAAGTGATAACTTTATGAAAGAGTTACACCTATTTCCCTGGTAGCAAAAGAGATTTTGGGATTTTTTTGTTTGTTTGTTTGTTTGGTTGGTTTTTTTTTGTTTGTTTGTTTTTTGTTTTGTTTTGTTTTGTTTTGTTGGTACTTTCATTAACTTAAGACTTGAAAACAGGGGAAGCTATTTGGGAATAGCAGTAGCAGGTGGGAGGGGTGGGGCAGGAGAAGGTGAGTATCTCTGTGAGGCTGGGGATGTAGTTGGATGGTAGAGCCGCTATCTAGCCTGCATCAAGCCCTGGATTCCATCCTCTACGTGAAAACAAGGTCCTGGTGTTGGTCTCCCTTAATCCCAATACGCAGGAGGTGGAGGCAGAAGGAGCAGACGTTGAGAGGCATCCTCAACTACCTTGGAGTTTGAGGCCAGCTCAGCCTCCAGGAGACCTGTCTAGGTGAGAATGAACGAGCCTGCAAAGAGGGTCAGTGGATGGATGCAAGCTTGACATTTGATCCCCAGGCCCCAAACAAAAAGCTCAGCGATGTGGCATATATCTGTAATTCCAGAATTTATGAGAGAGACAGAGTCAGGAGAAGGCACCTAAAGCTTGATGGTCAGCTAGCCTGGCGTACCCAGCACAGCACCAGAAACAAGAGATACCCTGCTTTAGCAAGCTAGAATGTAAGGACTGGCTCTTTAAAGTAGTACTCTGACCTTGATATGTGAGAGAGGACACACACACACACACACACACATACAAATAAGTTTTAACAAAGTACATTCATAAAACCATAGGACATTATGTGTATGCTTGAGCATGTTACAATGAAACCTATTATTTTGTACAATAAACATTGTAAAAGGAGAGAGAGAGAGAGAAGGTGATTTTTGACAGTGTTGCAGTGTGATCAAATGTGTCCTCCCCTCAGCTGTGAAATGTTACAAATGAGTGTGTCTTTGTGTGTGTAACCACAGACCGAGGGCATTGTTGCTTACAAGCCTGAGCTTGTAGCTACTAGCTCTTTTAACTTCTTTTTTACAGAGAACTGTTGTATAATGTGGGTGGAAATGGAAATTAGTATAGTCATTATGGAAAACAGTCTGGAGGTTCCCCAAATAATAAAATAGAAGTCTCATATGAGCCAGTAATCTCATTACTGGTTCATGTCAGAAAGAAATGAGATCAGTGTGTTAAAGAGACATCTTCTTTTGTTCATGGAAGGAACAGTCATAAAAGCCAAAACAAAGGTTAGCCTAGGTGTCCTTTGGTAGATGAGTGGGTGGAGAAAATGACACAAAATAAACACAGATACACTTACACACACACACACACACACACACACACACACACACACACACACACAGAATGCTAGTCAGCCCTAAAAACGAAGAAAATTCTGTCAATCATGGCAGCATTGTTAGACTGCTAAGTGAAATAAGATAGTACAAGAAAAAAAAACATTAGGTAATCTTATTTATACAAAGAAACTAAAACAAAATAAACAAACAAACAAAAAAACCCACCCATATTGTAAACTAATAGGAATAGACCATAGAATGCTGATATGGGGGCTGGAGGAGACTGGAGAAATATAGATCAGAGATTTTAAACGTTAATTTAAATGAGAGCAATGTGTTTTAGAGGCATATCTACCTCCTGTAGTGATCATCATTCCAGCTGAATCTGAAGTATCCCTCATGCCTGTGTTTTGAACATCTAGCCCCCAGCCTTTGGTTCTCTTTCTAAACCTATAGAGCTTTTAGGATATGGAGTTTGGCCCACAAAAGCAGATCCTCAGGGGAAGCCTTAAAAAATAATGGATCAACCCAGGTTCTGGCCCAGTTCTCTGTATCCTGTTATACCCTGTGCTCCTACCACCATGAAGCTGCTCTGACAGACAATGCTCCCTGCCCTGATAGACAGAAACCTTTGAAAATGAACCAATACAAACCCTTCAGTTGCTACCGCAGAAATTCCCTCACAGCAACAAGATAATTTTTTAAAAATTGGTAATCTTTTTATTAGATATTTTCTTTATTTACATTTCAAATGTTAGCCCCTTTCCTAGTTTTCCCTCCAAAACTCCCCTACCCCCTACCTCCCTACCCTCACTCCCCAACCCACCTACTCCCATTCCTGGTTCTGGCATTCCCCTATACTGGGGCATAGAACCTTCACAGGCCAAGGGCCTCTCTTCCCATTGATGACCGACTAGATCCCCACTGAAGGATCCAGAGAGCCAGGCAGCTGAAGGGGACTGAAGCCCCATAGGAGGAATATCAATATGAACTAACCAGTACCCCCAGGGCTCCTTGGAACTATACCACCAATCAAATAAAACACATGGTGGAACTTGTGGCTCTAGCTATATATATACCAACAAGGTAATGAAGCCACTAATCTCCCTGTGCCTGCAAGCTGTGGGAGGACCGTTAGCTTTTCTCACTGCAGAGCAGTACTCAGGGAAGATGACGGATATGCAAACCACTTTATTCATTTTACAATCCTGGCCCGGTACATCACAAAACACATCTTGATTTGTCAATTAAATGTCTATGTTTTAAATTAGCTTACAAAATATCTTGTTTTCTGATGAGATTTTCATACATAGTTTGTGCTGTCTGGTCCTCTCCCTTCTCAGAATCTTTTTGAAAGGAGCTCTAGTATTTTATTTATAATCCTTATTATTTTAAAAAGTTGCTAATAAATAAAAACATCATACACCAAAATTAAGCAGACTCAAAGTCTATACAATTAATGAATTCATATACTATGAGAACTGGCATTCAAATCAGAAGCTGTGAAACCTCACATTAATTTTTTTTTCACTTTCAGTATTAAATGCATCTTGTGTATATATCCACTAGCAAGTTTTTTTAATGAGACTTTTACT
Organism: Mus musculus; assembly: GCF_000001635.26. Taxonomy (NCBI): domain Eukaryota; kingdom Metazoa; phylum Chordata; class Mammalia; order Rodentia; family Muridae; genus Mus; species Mus musculus. The sequence goes on from NC_000079.6 coordinate 6,654,567, forward strand.
TGGAAAAGCATTTTTGAAAGCAGATGAAAGTTTCTTAGTTCACTAATACAACTAGCATTGTTCTTGGCAAATTAATAGAAATATTTGAAATGGAAGCTCTTGTAGTAAAAGATCTTTTCAATCTGCAGGAATGTATGTACCCGGAGCCGTGTTCCTGTTCTTGGTACATGCCAGTGTTCTCTGGCTAGAGTTTCTAGCATGTTTGGATCTAAGCTTTCAGAAATTACTTTTTGAAGCCATAAACCTGTCCCTTCATCCCATACCCTATTCACTTGCCCATTGCTGTTGCAGAGGCTGTAGATAAGGAAGAAGTTAAGACTGGAGACAGAGCAAAAACCTAGCCATCCCATGTCACATGTCACGGGAGGGACATCTCAGTTCTTTTTGTTTGTTTGTTTTTTGAGACCGGGTTTCTCTGTGTAGCCCTGGCTGTCCTGGAACTCACTCTGTAGACCAGGCTGGCCTCGAACTCAGAAATTCACCTGCCTCTGCCTCCCAAGTGCTGGGATTAAAGGTGTGCGCCACCACTCCCGGCAACATCTCAGTTCTTAGTGAGTGGCCAGAATGTCCTTGTAGGAGAAGAGCTGGAGGACCACGAGCCAAGTGATGATGAGAATTTGTCCCAGACACAAAGCAGGCTGTCCAACAGATTAAGAAAATAGGGCTCTTGGTTCTAAATTTGGGCCCAAACGGGGAGACTGGCTCTCATTCTTCCCTCTGTCGTCCCTTGAGTTGCATTATTTCAAAAGTGCCAACTTCACAGCTCTAGCTGTTTCTATAGCTTAAGCACTGGCCATTCCAACAGTCTGTAGGAACAGATTATCTTTATTCTCGACCCCACCTACACACACCCCACCCCCTTAAACTTTCTACCTCAATGAACACTATTACTTAAGTACTTCACACCCTCACTGCTGAACTACTGCTACAATGTATCAAATGCAAATCAGTTTCCTCACTTAACCTAGTCTGAGGCCATTCTGATTTGTCCTCCACCTGTCTACCTATCCTAGCACCTATAACCTTTCTGGGAACTACTACTCTTTTGTCTAAGGTCATGAGGAGATGGCCTGGCTGGCCTGGTCATTTGGGGATCATCCCCTCTGCCCTGTCAAACTCAGAGCTGATGGGAAAGACAGTTTCTGGGCTTATTTGCATATCAGAGAAAGACTGCGTACTGTAGCCCAGAGAAACTGTGGGAAAAGAGGGAAAAAATAGAAAATTATAGGAAGGTAGGCAGAGTATGCAAATACACTGCATTCCTTGAATTCGCTTCCCACTCAAGTTCCCATACTATTTTGGTGTTTCTAATAATAAAAATATTTTGAAGTTAATTCTTCTTCCATATATATATATATATATAAAACTCTATATATATATAGTTTTACTCAATGCTCCTAAATCCACCTCGTCAAGTTCTGCTTCTCTGGAAGGTCTCCCTGACAGGCTATCAGTTGACTTTCTGAATGACTAAAAATGAAAAAGTTTGAAAACAATCTACTCACTTCTATTCTTTTTCTCAGTTTTTCAGCATTGCTCGATGCATTCTTAATACCGTCTTCTTAAAACTCTCTCTCTCTCTCTCTCTCTCTCTCTCTCTCACTCACTCACACACACACACACACACACACACTCACACACACACACTCACACACACACACTCACACACACACACACTCACACACACTCACACACACACACACACACACTCACACACACTCACACACACACACACACATATAAATGAAACAATTATTTGACACATGCTATTTTTATTACTCCACATTACTGATTCTCATTTCCCACTTTTCAGAGATTTTTTTTGGAAGAAGAATCGTTTAGGAAGCATTCAGGGCCAGTAAGTAGCACAGCCTTCTGCATCTCACCGCTCAGTGGCTTCCTAAGCAGACTTTTCCCCCAGAGCCTGTGCACTGGAGACCCAGTCCAGGTCAAAGCTCAGCGACATCCTGGGAAAGCCTTCAGGATGTGAACACTCACTGCACGATCACAGCCTGTCAGCTCGATTGCTAAGAGATCAGCCTTAAGACCACAGAGAGCCGTGGATGTAGCTTACTCAGGGCAGAGGGCTTGGCTTCCATGCATGAAGTTCTGGGTCTAACCTCCAGCAAAAACTAGGAGCAGTGTGTACACCAGAAACATGACACTTAGAAAGTGTAGAAGGTGAAGGCAGGAAGGGAAGCCCAGGGCCATCATTAGCTACATAAATTCAAGGCTAGCCTGGGCTACATGAGATCCCATCTCACAGCAAAACAACAGAGAGTGTTTGAATATTGCGGCTTAATTTCTCCCAGTCCTGTCATGTGAGGTCCTCAACACCTGTTGTCTCCTCTGCAGCATGTTTCTTTCCAGTCCTCAGTAAGCCCATCAGCCCTGCACAATTCCACAGGGGTCAGACTTATCACACAAGATGCCTTTTGTCATGTAGAATTGCTCACGGAAGGCTACCACAGAAAGCCACCATTGTCCACTTCCACTCACTTCTGACAGTGTCTGCAGAAGGCATCCAATCACTCTTGCCTACACTGTGAGCCAAGCTCCTGGAACGCACAGAAACCACCTTGACCTATTCTCAAACGAGACTCTTTGTTTCCCTTCTTCCTTCCTTCCTTCCTTCCTTCCTTCCTTCCTTCCTTCCTTCCTTCCTTCCTTCCTTCCTTCTTTCCTTCCTTCCTTTCTTCTTTTCTTTCCTTTTCTCTTTCTTTTTTTTTCCAACCAAAAGCTTCTAGAACTCTTTTCCTGACAGGTGGCACCCCCTTTCTGCAAACACCTTGACATCTGCTATCTGTATCTCACTCAGCTGTCATCACTTTCAGCCTAACTGAAGCTGGGCTGCTTAAGGCTAGGTCTCCTTCTAGACTCTAGTAAGCTTGTACCACTTCACATAGCTGGCATGAAGGACTCACAGATGGGTGAGTGTTTAGCAACCACGCAACAGAAATAAAAGATTCCCTGAGTCCTGGTGTGAGCCCCGCCCCCACATTAAGTCACATGCAAGAACATCAGAGCTCTGTGTTTTCAATATTATCTTGTGTTATTTTTTTTAAAAAATAACTGAAGCTTGGTGGACCTGTACCTGCTTTTATCAAAGAAATTAAACATCCAGCATCTTTTCTCCTACACAGTTTGGGTTTTGTTTATCAACTTTTGCTTTAGTTCTTTATCATCACCAAAATCACCATCATCATCATCATCATCACCATCTTCTTAAGTGAGATAGAAGATAAGGCAACCTTGGAGCTACAGAGATGAGGAATGCGTTTTTGAGACAGTCTAGAGCAACAGGGAATAACCTTGAACAGCGGGTCCTTCTGTCTCCACCTCCCAAGTGCTGGGGTTCTAGGCATTTGCCACCATGACTAGTTTATGCGGTGGTGGGGACTGAAAGCAGGGCTTCACACACACCAGACAAGCACTCTGCAAACTGAGCAGCATCCTTAGCTCCTGCTTTTATTTCCCTCCTTGGGAGAAGGAGAATTAGCTTCACCCAGAAATGAGTCCCTTTATTGATCATTGGAATCAGAGTGCTCAGCACTGGAACTGAACACACACAAATGACCAGATTGTAATTCTCTTCTGAGAGCAGTGTACTCGTTTCATTCCTTTTACCAAGCGGGATGTCTCGCAGTGCCTGTGTTTGGGTTTCTGAGTTTGTCACATAGTCCATCAGATGCGTAGCTGGCAGGGTTTTCCTCTCACTCTCTAGCCTGTGCTTTGGCTCCATTGTATCCTTTGCCATGCCTAAGCTTCTTAAAGGCCGTGCAACACTGTGTATCAGTTCCTGATTTCATTTACTTATTTATGAGAGCTTTTCAGAAACGCCTCGCCTAACATTATGTCTTGAAGCATCTTCCCTACTTCCCCTTAATAGTTTCCTTCCTTCCTTCCTTCCTTCCTTCCTTCCTTCCTTCCTTCCTTCCTTCCTTCCTTCCTTCCTCCCTCCCTCCCTTCCTTCCTTCCTTCCTTCCTTTATTTCTTTCTTTTTCTTCTTTCTTTCTTTCTTTCTTTCTTTCTTTCTTTCTTTCTTTCTTTCTTTCTTTTTTTTTTTTTTTTTTGAGACAGGGTTTCTCTGTGTAGCCTTGCCTGTTCTGGAACTCACTCTGCAGACTAGGCTGGTCTTGAATTCAGAAATCCACCTGCCTCTGCCTCCCAAGTGCTGGGATCAAAGGTGTGCACCACTACAGCCTGGCCCCTAATAGTTTCTAAGTTTCTAAGTTCAGGACTGACATTAAGGTCTTTCGTACATTCTAGTAAGGGCACATGAAGTAATGGGTTTCATTATGGCATTTTTGTGTGTGTGGTATGTGTAGGTTCTGGGCATTGGACCTAGGGCCTCATTCACAATAGGCAAACCACCTGCCTCTGACCTATACCCTTAGCTCACCATGTTTTTTTCCAATTCATCTTCTCTCCCACTGCTGCTCCTTGTGCCTCCCTCTGCCCGGTTCCATTCCCTCCCCACAACCCCACCTCTTACTTTAATGGTACACGCATTCCACCACCGTTCCAGAAATGTCACCATCTTTGTGGAAGGGCCTCACACTCCTTAACCATGAGTCCTAGAAGTAAGTATGTAGCCGCAGAGCCCTGGTGAGCAGACACTCCTGAGTCTGCTGGTGGGTTCTCCCTTCTCTTCAACCACACTTGGAATGTGTTTTGGACAAATGCTCTCCCAGGGTCCTAGGAGAGCCTCTCTTACTTTGACATCTTGTCTCTTTGCTGCTGTGGGATGCTTCTTTGTGCACACAGAGTTCGTTGTTCCCATGTCGGTCTTTTCCTATGTCAAGGGGGTTTTCTGCATGGTATCCTCATGCCATACTCTCCCCTGCCCGGTGCCTGAGCCACAACATGTCCCTGCCAGCTCCTCTTCCCCATGACTCAGAATCTGAGCATCTTCTTGGCAGATGCACCGTGAAGTGAAAGCCAGCTCTGCAAAGGCAGGGCCTGCTGCTGCCGCCTCTGGGCCTGGCTTCCTGTAGGAGGTGGGTGGAGGCAGGAGGCAGATGCTAGGTGTGGAGCAAGCAGAACTCTGACACTGTTTCAATATTCCATGATGCTTTTCCTCTCCAGGGACTGCTCTTGTATAGCTCTTCCTTTTTTCCCTTCAATTTGTGTATCCGTGTGTGTGCGCATGCCCGTGTGTGTGTGTGTGTGTGTGTGTGTGTGTGCTTGCATGTGTGTACACACACAAGCGTGAAGGCAAGAGATTGATACTGTCTTTTTCTACCACTCTCAACCATAGTCTTTGAGGAAGGATCTCTCACTAAAGCTGACCTGAGTGGCCAGCCAGCCCCAGGGATCCCCTTAAGCCATTCTGTGTGGAATTACAAGCATGCAGTGATTGTGCCTTCCTGTTTTGTTTCTGGCTTTTGGTTGTTGTTGTTGAGATGTGGTAATTTTATGCAGCCAGGAGCTAGCCTGGACTTTATTATCCTCCTGTCCAGCTGCTGAGATTAGAGGAGGTATACACCCCTATACACACTCCTACACACATTCTTTTTTTTTTTTTTTAACACTATGTAAACTACAAGTGAGGACTTTAGTATTAGGGCTAGGGTTCAGCCTCGTTGTCTGTGGGCTTCCTGAATGAAGGCTCAGAGGTCAGTTTATATCCTTTCCTTTGCTTCCTTAGATGAGTGGCCAAAGACTCTACCTACCACTGGAGAGCAGGACTATGTCAGTTGGCTCAGGATGCCATAACAAAATACCACAGGCTGAGTGTCTTAAACAGCAGTTTTCTTTTCTTAAACAACAAAAGACGGTTTTAGTTGAATAGAAGTATATCACTTCCCTTTTTCCTATTCCTTTCTTTATTCCCTTCCCAGTTATCTTCAATCATCCCCCTGGATTTTAAGTTGATAGTCTCTTTTCTTAGATTATTATCGCTACATTACACCAGAATCCCTTTTTATGGGTGGTATTTATGTAGTTCCAAAGTTGACTAATTTGCATTGGATGACAGCATTGGAGAACCAATAAGGGGGATAATTCACCTCCCAGAGTCATTAGTTACCTATACTTCTTTGTCTAGGTGATATTCCTCCCACTTCCATATTTGGCATGTATCCCGTGCTGGCTAAGTTTTTTTTTTTGTCAACTTGACCCAGCTATAGTCATCTGGAGGAGGGACCCTTGAATAAGAAAATTCCTCCATAGGATTGGTCTATGGGTAAGCTTGTTGAGAGTTTTCTTAACTAGCGATCATGAGTGATCCCACTCTTGGGCTGGGTGTCCAAGGTTCCATAAGAATGCAGGCTGAACTTGAGAAGCAAGCCCGTAAGTAGGACTCTTCCCTGGCCTCTGAATCAGCTCCTGCCTCCAGGTCACTTCCCTGTTTGAGTTCCTGTCCTGACTTCCTTCAGTGATAAACAGCGATGTGGAAGTATGAGTAAAATAAAGTGTTTGCTCTCCAGGTTGCTTTTGGTCATGGTGTTTCATCACAGCAATAGTGACCCTAACTACTATAGATGTCCACTGAGGTTGCCTCTGTTCTTGTCTGTTTATGCAGCTACTTCTAGAAGAGATTTTTTTTCACAACAGCCTTTCTGGTTTTCTAGCTCGTAATATCTTTCACTCCCTCTTCCCTGATGCTCCCTGAGTTGTAGATGCAAGAACTGTGATATAGCTGTATCCGCAGAAACAAGGCTCCCCAATATCTGTTCATCTCCACACTATGTCCAGTTGTTTATGTAGCAAATAGTGATCTCTCATGGACTTCAAAGAATGGCCTGTGAGCTCTGGACCCCACTCTATCTTCCTGGATTGCATCCCCTCACGTGTGTGTGTGTGTATGTGTGTGTATGTGTGTGTGTGTGTGTGTGTGTGTGTGTGTGTGTGTGTGAGAGAGAGAGAGAGAGAGAGAGATCACCTCTTAGATCAGGATACCATGCCTGTGACATCATCTAAGCATAGTTACCCCTTAAAATCTTAGCTCCTAAACAACTACACTAGAGTTTGGTGCTTTAACGTGAACTTGGGGGGTGAGGGACACACAACTAACTACATAGCAATGTTTAATTGTGTATACTGCATGACTTACAGTGTTCCTAATAAATCCACAGATAATGAAACACAGGTACAGAGACACATGGACAGCATGAAATTCCATCTGCTAGCAGGCTGTTGGAGCTGGGAGTCATTGGAAAGCCTTGGAAGTTTCCTGCAGGGTCTCAGATGAAGAGGGAACATTGAGAAGGCTGAGCTCATGTGCAGCATAAGGCTGGGCTAGGAGTAGTTTCTATAAGCAAGGCCCTGTGCTGTAGTTTATTTTTGGTGCTGTGATAGTGTTGTCAACTTGACAGTTGTGCAAGTATGTGAGTGTGTATGTTTATACTTCTGTACTGTGAGAGTATGTGCAAATGTGAGTCTGCTCATATTTTGCATGTGTGTATTTGGGCATGTGTGTATATGTATATATTGTATATATGTGTGCACATGTGTATCATTGTATACATGTGATTGTGACATAGTGTGACTGTATTCATGTATGTTTTCATGTGTGTGCATGTATATAAATGTGTACATGTACATGAATGTGTGTATGGATGTGCTGCATGTTTGTCTATGAGTGTGTGCTTGTGAGATGCGAGTGTGTGCAAATAGGTGTGTATGTGTGACTCCTTGCATGTGACTTTTCATATAATTGTGTGTGCTTATGTGTGTAGGTTCACACAGGCATGTGCTTAATTATTTGTGACTTTCATGTGTGACTGGTGTTTGGATACACCTAGTCTCATGTGCCCTTGAGTATATGTGTTAAGATATGTAGCTAAGTGAGTATTTTAGAGTTTATGTGTGCATGTATGTGATCATCTATATATGCATATGAGTGTATTTTGTGTATTTTGCACATATGATTGCATTTTAAAACATGCACACATATGTGTGCATCTAAGTGCCAATGTATTTCTTTTTTTTTTTCTTTTTTTTTTTTTACAAGAGCACAAATCTACTTTTATTTATTTACTCTCCATTAGTTTAAATCCGGGATGGGTACAGCATCGCACGGATTCTGTGTCCAATGGCCTTTGCAGGAAGGTTGCTTCGGAATTTGGCAATAACCATGCCACTGTTTCCGTGGGCCCGAGTTACCTTTCCCCAGATCACTCTGGTTTTGTTTGGTTTTCCTCCAGGAGTCACTGTATTGTTTTTTGCTTTATACACATAAGCACATCTCTTGCCTAAGTAGAACTCCGTTTCATCTCGGGCATAAACGCCTTCAATTTTAAGAAGAGCCGTGTGCTCTCTTTGGTTCCGGAGACCTCGCTTGTAGCCAGCAAAAATGGCCTTGCACCACAGCCTTCCAGACATACTTGCTGTTAGAAGTCCTGTTCCCAGCAGGCCCCAGCAATCGGGCCCCAAAGCTCAGCAGCAGGAACCCCCTCACCTCCGCCAATGTATTTCTGTGAGACTATTTAAATGTGCTTGTGAGCACGTGCATATGTTCACCTACTCAAGTGTGTGTGCAGTATGTGCATATGACTGTACATGCATAAGTTTGTATGTGTAAAGTGTATCTGGTCACATATTTTAACATATATGCAATTATGTATACATGAATGTTTATGCATTTGTAAGTGTGTACATGTGTGTACTTGCATGTGTACATGTTTTTGTGCATGTGATTGCATGGGTCCATGTGTGTGCCCATTTGAAGGTGTGGATAAGCTTTGGTGTGCATTTGAGCATATTTGTATGTGTGTGTGTTTGTGTCCTTATGTGTGCTGATCGGTATGTTTGTGTGACTGTGCTTGAGTAAGAATGTGAGGGTGTTTGAGTTGCTGATTGTGCACGTGCTTGTGTGTGTATGTCTATGTGTGTGTTACTGTGTGTGTATGTGTTCATGTGGGTGAATTTGTGTTAATGTGTGTGCCTTTGTGTGTGTGAATTTGTATACTCACATGTGTCTGCATATGTGTGTGCAAAAGCATGCGAGTAAAACATAGATCTTTATATGTGTGATTGCATGTATGCATCTTTGCTTTTGTGTATGCATGCATATGATTATGTGTGTGCATGTGTGCTCACAAATGTGCTTTCATTTGTGTGTGTGCTAGTATGCCGTACATATGCTTATGTTTGCATTACATATGTATACATGCACGTGTGTGAGTGCCTACACCATATACATGCGTATGAAGGAGTGTGTGTGTGCCCTTGAGATAAGGTGTGAGGGTGTGTGCCTTACTACTTGCATCTCTCACATCCAACATCCACAGATTCACATACAAAAATGAGAAGTACAACAATGAGATAATTTTGGGCACATTTGATGAGTTTCTTAAAACACTAATGTAATTTGAAACACTATTAGAATTAACAGAATCTAGTAAGTGCCAATATTCAAAGTAATCAACAACTTCCATAAGCCAGTACTGTATGCCGGCCCGCAGCCTACAAGAACCGGGTACACCTGGGAGGCAGGCTGGGGCTGAAATAGACTTAGACGGCGAGAGAGATTAATGGAGACCAAGACATGATTCTGTTCAAGGCCTGCGATTTTACTCAGAAACTGTGCTTATAAAGGGGGAAGGCCCACACCACCCCCACCACCCCCACCACCCCCACCACCCCCACCACCCCCACCACCCCCACCACCCCCGCCAGTCCATTCTTGGTGTCTGGAGCCAGCCTGCAGGTGACGAGCAGGATAGGATGTTCCTCCGGAATATCTCAGGGGCCTCTCAGCAGGTAGCAGTGTCTTGGAGGAGAGCAGTGAAGGGTGACAGAACAATAGAGCCATCTAGGTCGGAAGGGTCCACCCTAGGTAATCTCCTTCTTAGTGGCAGCAAGGTCAAAGTCTGGACCAGCCTGCTTCAAGGCTGAGGGAGGCTACCTGCCAGCAACAGTCAGACAGAACTGTCCCATTCACAGTGGGACTGGTCTTGGCCATGGATAGCTATATCATGAACATCTATCTGCTGGTACCCGGTTGTCACATTGTCACGTCACAGGAACCTCTGAGGTTCAGATTATCCCTCACTCCTTTACTGGGGCCTCACACTTGTTCCTGAGCTAGGCAAGAACTCTCTTTCCCTTTGTGATATTTCCTCACATAACCTCTAAATCTGGCTCAGATGCCCTTATTCTTCAAGTGCTCTTGCTGGATCGCTGCTCTGAGAAGGTCTTGTTCTATCCCCACTGGCCTGCCATGTTAGGGCTGTTGCAAATTGGCTTCCTGGCTGAGACTGCTTGTGCTTTGGCTTCAACGTTTGAACTAATTTGGAGAACATTCTTTTATACTTTAGTCTCAGAGTTTTAGTTTTTTAAAGTCAAAAAACAAAACAAAACAAAACGGCAAGGGAGGTATATCAAATGGAAGAAGCAGAAGGAAAGGATAGAGAAGCAAACAGAATATTCATGTTTAATCACAGAATAATGTCTGTAGGTTTCCTGTCTGTGAGCCCAGAAGCCCAGTCCTGAGAAGAAAGAAGGAAAGAAGGAAGGAAGGGAAGAAGAAAGGAAGAAATATATAGAGAGATGGAAGGAGAGACAGGAGGAGGGAGGGAAAGAAAGACAGAGGAATGAGTAGAGGAGGAGGGTGGAGATAAAATAACAGAACTGTTCATAGCCCCATTTTTCTGAGGATTGGACTTTGAATTACAGAAGGGCAGCATATCTTCCCAGCAACGGGGTTCAAAGCACCAGCATGAAAACCCCAAACCGGTGTGCACACACTGGGACCAGGCAGGGATGTGTGGACTAAGGGCAGAGGGTGCTGGACGAACACAGAGGGTTGTTTCTGCCCAAGTGTCAGTGTGGGATGGGAAGAGGAGAAGAAAAAAGGAAGAAAGAGGCAAGCAGGGTCAGGCAGAAGAAGAGACGGAGAATGGAAGGGGAGAGGGAGGGAGGGAGGAAAAGGGAGGCAGGAAGAGGCAGAGAAATTGTCCAAGGAACCAGGGAGGGAAGACCCATTCCTTAGAAGCTCACGGGGCATAGGTTGTTCCTTTTATAGAAGGAGAAAGTCCTCTGCCTGGTCCATTTCTTACTCTCTATGTTGAAGAGTAGCATTTACAGGAGAGCTTGTTTTTCTGCTTTGTAGCTAAATCCTGGTGTTAGTCTGGGCATGATTTCAATTTTCTGAGTGCTGGGCCCTCAAATCTCCTTTTATGAAGCCTGCTTCTGGAACCCTTCCTGAGGAGCCTAGCTCCACATAGTGTTTATGAATTCCTGAGATTCTCAATCAAAAGTAATTAGTCTCCACTGGTTTTCCATGCTTATTTCTAGCTATTCTTTTTAGCTCTTAAAATCATCTGCTTCTGGAACCCATGCCTTCTTTTCAATGTCATGTGGGTGTTACAAATACCTAGAAATGTGCATGTGTCTGTGTGCAGGCACCACATTTGGAGCTTGGGCAAACTTTTTTTTTATTCCTTGCTTTCAGGAATGGCCTGTCAACATGAAGTGCGGGCTATTTTAATTCTTAGCTTGCATTTCCCCTTGGTGACTTGAACATCTCAGCCATGCGCTAGTCTGTATTTTCTAGAAAACAGGGATGGTTTTATGATTTCAAACTGTTCCCAAGTTCTTGACCCTCTCTCTTAGAACTGCCTCTTGTATCTTTGGTACAGTGACTTTATATGTAGAAGCCACAGAGTCTGCTCAAGTCTAAACGTTCCTGGCATGAAGGAGCTGTGACAGGTAGCGGAGGTGATGAGGTTGCACAGGAGTGTGTAGGAGGGATCCAACTGAGCCCCTGGGGACTAAAGCTAGTTTCCCGGAATGGGTGACCTAAGAGACAGGGAAGAGTTCAAAAGAAGGAAGCATTAAGAAAGCACAATACATATGGGAAGAATATGTTGCACCAGGAATTAACCAGGGAAAATATGGAGGAACAAGGAGAGAGATAAAGGAAGGAGAAGGAGAGTAAGAGGGAGAGAGACAGACAGACACATACACACACACATGACAAGGGGAGAGGGGTACTAGTGCCCAGCATGTGGAGAGAACAGGTGGAGAGAGAAAAGGAGCAGGCAGAGAGAAAGTAGACAGCCAGCCTGACATCTTAGCAAGCACTAGTAAATTTCCAGCTAGGACAGCTCAGAGGCCGAGGTTTGAAATCAAAGATGGAGATGTTCTGGCCCAGGGAAGACAGGGCTTCCTCTCTAAGTCAAGGGTAACTTGCAATGTCAAGTCAGAAGTTGCCTTCTGGCAGTCCCAGGGAGGCTAGGGCGGAGCCCCTGCCCTAATTCTTCAGGAAGGAGAGTTTGGATGCTCTTATCCTACTTGACCACTTCCAACCTCAATGCTAACTTTTGTTTTCAGAGAGCTCAGACACTAACTGCTCACTAGTGGACACCTTGGTTCTTAACAGGACACTATCAAAGCCATCTTGGTATGATGGCCAGCAGGAATAGGCCAGTTCCTGCTGCTGGATCAGTAGCTTAGTCATGTCGGTGGGGCCTGGACTTCCTTGTATGGTCAGACAAGTAGAGTTACTGAGTGGCGTGGATGACCTGCCCCTGGGGCTCCGGCAGTATCTGTCTGGGTTGCTTTGGGCAGATTCCAAAGAGCATATGGGCTGGGGAGGAAGGGAGAAGGGCTCTTAAAATAGCCTCAGGCTGCTTTCTTTTCCTTTAAAAAAAATGAGCTAGAGCTAGAAGCTCCATGCAGCCTTGGGAGAAGAGTTAGTGCTGGCTGGAAGCACACTCTAGTTAGTGAGTGGGCTGTGTACACACTCTGTTTCATACCCTATGAGCGATGGTTATTGCTTAAGAAAAAAAGTATTACTCTACACAACTGAATATAGTACATTTAGCAATTATTTCCAGATGAAATTTAATTTACTTATATATATATATAGCAAATCAAATTGATTCCTGTGAGTTATTGTTGATGTTGTTGTTATTATTATTATTATTATTGAAGTTCTGGGGGTTGAACCCAGGGCCTCACACTTTCATGTATGCATGTGTGTGTGTTCATGTGTCTGTAGCTTTACATATATGTGTGGGTGCTTGTGCAGAGAGAGGTCAGAGGACAACCTCAGGTTTTGCTGACAGGAGCTGTTCACCTTGCTCTTTGAGAGAGTGTCTTTCACAGGGTCAGAATTTCACAAGTCAGTGAGGCTGCGATGCTGCCTAGCCAACCAGCCTCAAGAATTCACCTTTCACTTCCTGCCAAGGACCTGGCTTTTCCTTTTTTTTTTTTTTCTTTCTTTATCTCATTTATTTTTCTGTACTAGAAAGGACTCTTTTTTTTTTTTTTTCCATTTTTTATTAGGTATTTAGCTCATTTACATTTCCAATGCTATACCAAAAGTCCCCCTTACCCACCCACCCCCACTCCCCTACCCACCCACTCCCCCCCTTTGGCCCTGGCGTTCCCCTGTACCGGGGCACACAAAGTCTGCATGTCCAATGGGCCTCTCTTTCCAGTGATGGCCGACTAGGCCATCTTTTGATACATATGCAGCTAGAGTCAAGAGCTCAGGGGTACTGGTTAGTTCATAATGTTGTTCCACTTATAGGGTTGAAGATCCCTTTAGCTCCTTGGGTACTTTCTCTAGCTCCTCCATTGGGAGCCCTGTGATCCATCCATTAGCTGACTGTGAGCATCCACTTCTGTGTTTGCTAGGCCCCGGCATAGTCTCACAAGAGACAGCTACATCTGGGTCCTTTCGATAAAATCTTGCTAGTATATGCAATGGTGTCAGCGTTTGGATGCTGATTATGGGGTGGATCCCTGGATATGGCAGTCTCTACATGGTCCATCCTTTCATCTCAGCTCCAAACTTTGTTTCTGTAACTCCTTCCATGGGTGTTTTGTTCCCACTTCTAAGGAGGGGCATAGTGTCCACACTTCAGTCTTCATTTTTCTTGAGTTTCATGTGTTTAGGAAATTGTATCTTATATCGTGGGTATCCTAGGTTTTGGGCTAGTATCCACTTATCAGTGAGTACATATTGTGTGAGTTCCTTTGTGATTGTGTTACCTCACTCAGGATGATGCTCTCCAGGTCCATCCATTTGGCTAGGAATTTCATAAATTCATTCTTTTTAATAGCTGAGTAGTACTCCATTGTGTAGATGTACCACATTTTCTGTATCCATTCCTCTGCTGAGGGGCATCTGGGTTCTTTCCAGTTTCTGGCTATTATAAATAAGGCTGCTATGAACATAGTGGAGCATGTGTCCTTCTTACCAGTTGGGGCTTCTTCTGGATATATGCCCAGGAGAGGTATTGCTGGATCCTCCGGTAGTACTATGTCCAATTTTCTGAGGAACCGCCAGACTGATTTCCAGAGTGGTTGTACAAGCCTGCAATCCCACCAACAATGGAGGAGTGTTCCTCTTTCTCCACATCCTCGCCAGCATCTGCTGTCACCTGAATTTTTGATCTTAGCCATTCTCACTGGTGTGAGGTGGAATCTCAGGGTTGTTTTGATTTGCATTTCCCTGATGATTAAGGATGTTGAACATTTTTTCAGATGCTTCTCTGCCATTCGGTATTCCTCAGGTGAGAATTCTTTGTTCAGTTCTGAGCCCCATTTTTTAAGGGGGTTATTTGATTTTCTGAGGTCCACCTTCTTGAGTTCTTTATATATGTTGGATATTAGTCCCCTATCTGATTTAGGATAGGTAAAGATCCTTTCCCAGTCTGTTGGTGGTCTTTTTGTCTTATAGACAGTGTCTTTTGCCTTGCAGAAACTTTGGAGTTTCATTAGGTCCCATTTGTCAATTCTCGATCTTACAGCACAAGCCATTGCTGTTCTGTTCAGGAATTTTTCCCCTGTGCCCATATCTTCAAGGCTTTTCCCCACTTTCTCCTCTATAAGTTTCAGTGTCTCTGGTTTTATGTGAAGTTCCTTGATCCACTTAGATTTGACCTTAGTACAAGGAGATAAGTATGGATCGATTCGCATTCTTCTACATGATAACAACCAGTTGTGCCAGCACCAATTGTTGAAAATGCTGTCTTTCTTCCACTGGATGGTTTTGGCTCCCTTGTCGAAGATCAAGTGACCATAGGTGTGTGGGTTCATTTCTGGGTCTTCAATTCTATTCCATTGGTCCACTTGTCTGTCTCTATACCAGTACCATGCAGTTTTTATCACAATTGCTCTGTAGTAAAGCTTTAGGTCAGGCATGGTGATTCCACCAGAGGTTCTTTTATCCTTGAGAAGAGTTTTTGCTATCCTCGGTTTTTTGTTATTCCAGATGAATTTGCAAATTGCTCCTTCTAATTCGTTGAAGAATTGAGTTGGAATTTTAATGGGGATTGCATTGAATCTGTAGATTGCTTTTGGCAAGATAGCCATTTTTACAATGTTGGTCCTGCCAATCCATGAGCATGGGAGATCTTTCCATCTTCTGAGATCTTCTTTAATTTCTTTCTTCAGGGACTTGAAGTTTTTATCATACAGATCTTTCACTTCCTTCGTTAGAGTCACGCCGAGATATTTTATATTATTTGTGGCTATTGAGAAGGGTGTTGTTTCCCTAATTTCTTTCTCAGCCTGTTTATTCTTTGTGTAGAGAAAGGCCATTGACTTGTTTGAGTTAATTTTATATCCAGCTACTTCACCGAAGCTGTTTATCAGGTTTAGGAGTTCTCTGTTGGAATTTTTAGGGTCACTTATATATACTATCATATCATCTGCAAAAAGTGATATTTTGACTTCCTCTTTTCCAATTTGTATCCCCTTGATCTCCTTTTGTTGTCGAATTGCTCTGGCTAATACTTCAAGTACTATGTTGAAAAGGTAGGGAGAAAGTGGGCAGCCTTGTCTAGTCCCTGATTTTAGTGGGATTGCTTCCAGCTTCTCTCCATTTACTTTGATGTTGGCTACTGGTTTGCTGTAGATTGCTTTTATCATGTTTAGGTATTGGCCTTGAATTCCTGATCTTTCCAGAACTTTTATCATGAATGGGTGTTGGATCTTGTCAAATGCTTTTTCTGCATCTAACGAGATGATCATGTGGTTTTTGTCTTTGAGTTTGTTTATATAATGGATTACATTGATGGATTTTCGTATATTAAACCATCCCTGCATCCCTGGAATAAAACCTACTTGGTCAGGATGGATGATTGCTTTAATGTGTTCTTGGATTCGGTTAGCGAGAATTTTATTAAGGATTTTTGCATCGATGTTCATAAGAGAAATTGGTCTGAAGTTCTCTATCTTTGTTGGATCTTTCTGTGGTTTAGGTATCAGAGTAATAGTGGCTTCATAAAATGAGTTGGGTAGAATACCTTCTACTTCTATCTTGTGAAAAAGTTTGTACAGAACTGGAGTTAGATCTTCTTTGAAGGTCTGATAGAACTCTGCACTAAACCCGTCTGGTCCTGGGCTTTTTTTGGCTGGGAGACTATTAATAACTGCTTCTATTTCTTTAGGGGATATGGGACTGTTTAGAAGGTCAACTTGATCCTGATTCAACTTTGGTACCTGGTATCTGTCCAGAAATTTGTCCATTTCGTCCAGGTTTTCCAGTTTTGTTGAGTATAGCCTTTTGTAGAAGGATCTGATGGTGTTTTGGATTTCTTCAGGATCTGTTGTTATGTCTCCCTTTTCATTTCTGATTTTGTTAATTAGGATTTTGTCCCTGTGCCCTTTAGTGAGTCTAGCTAAGGGTTTATCTATCTTGTTGATTTTCTCAAAGAACCAACTCCTCGTTTGGTTAATTCTTTGAATAGTTCTTCTTGTTTCCACTTGGTTGATTTCACCCCTGAGTTTGATTATTTCCTGCCGTCTACTCCTCTTGGGTGAATTTGCTTCCTTTTTTTCTAGAGCTTTTAGATGTGTTGTCAAGCTGCTAGTATGTGCTCTCTCCCGTTTTTTCTTGAAGGCACTCATAGCTATGAGTTTCCCTCTTAGAAATGCTTTCATTGTGTCCCAAAGGTTTGGGTACGTTGTGGCTTCATTTTCATTAAACTCTAAAAAGTCTTTAATTTCTTTCTTTATTCCTTCCTTGACCAAGGTATCATTGAGAAGAGTGTTGTTCAGTTTCCATGTGAATGTTGGCTTTCTGTTATTTATTTTGTTATTGAAGATCAGCCTTAGTGCATGGTGATCTGATAGGATACATGGGACAATTTCAATATTTTTGAATCTGTTGAGGCCTGATTTGTGACCTATTATGTGGTCAATTTTGGAGAAGGTACCATGAGGTGCTGAGAAGAAGGTATATCCTTTTGTTTTAGGGAAAAATGTTCTGTAGATATCTGTCAGATCCATTTGTTTCATCACTTCTGTTAGTTTCAGTGTGTCCCTGTTTAGTTTCTGTTTCCATGATCTGTCCATTGGTGAAAGTGGTGTGTTGAAGTCTCCCACTATTATTGTGTGAGGCGCAATGTGTGCTTTGAGCTTTACTAAAGTTTCTTTAGTGAATGTGGCTGCTCTTGTATTTGGAGCATAGATATTCAGAATTGAGAGTTCCTCTTGGAGGATTTTACCTTTGATGAGAATGAAGTGTCCCTCCTTGTCTTTTTTGATGACTTTGGGTTGGAAGTCAATCTTATCAGATATTAGGATGGCTACTCCTGCTTGTTTCTTCATACCATTTGCTTGGAAAATTGTTTTCCAGCCTTTCATTCTGAGGTAGTGTCTATCTTTTTCTCTGAGATGAGTTTCCTGTAAGCAGCAAAATGTTGGGTCTTGTTTGTGTAGCCAGTTTGTTAGTCTATGTCTTTTTATTGGCGAGTTGAGACCATTGATGTTAAGAGATATTAAGGAAAAGTAATTGTTGCTTCCTGTTATTTTAGTTGTTAAAGGTGGCATTCTGTTCTTGTGGCTGTCTTCTTTTAGGTTTGTTGAGGGATTACCTTCTTGTTTTTTCTAGGGCGTTGTTCCCGTTCTTGTATTGGTTTTTTTCTGTTATTATCCTTTGAAGGGCTGGATTCGTGGAGAGATAATGCGTGAATTTGGTTTTGTCGTGGAATACTTTGGTTTCTCCCTCTATGATAATTGAGAGTTTGGCTGGGTATAGTAGCCTGGGCTGCAGTTTGTGTTCTCTTAGTGTCTGTATAACATCTGTCCAGGCTCTTCTGGCTTTCATAGTCTCTGGTGAAAAATCTGGTGTAATTCTGATAGGCTTGCCTTTATATGTTACTTGACCTTTTTCCCTTACTGCTTTTAGTATTCTATCTTTATTTAGTGCATTTGATGTTCTGATTATTATGTGTCGGGAGGAATTTCTTTTCTGGTCCAGTCTATTTGGAGTTCTGTAGGCTTCTTGTATGTTCATATGCATCTCATTCTTTAGATTTGGGAAGTTTTCTTCAATAATTTTGTTGAAGATGTTTGCTGGACCTTTGAGTTGAAAATCTTCATTCTCATCCACTCCTATTATCCGTACGTTTGGTCTTCTTATTGTGTCCTGGATTTCCTGGATATTTTGAGTTAGGATCTTTTTGCATTTTCCATTTTCTTTGATTGTTGTGCCGATGTTCTCTATGGAATCTTCTGCACCTGAGATTCTCTCTTCCATCTCTTGTATTCTGTTGCTGATGCTCAAATCTATGGTTCCAGATTTCTTTCCTAGGGTTTCTATCTCTAGTGTTGCCTCGCTTTGAGTTTTCTTTATTGTGTCTACTTCCCTTTTTAGGTCTAGTATGGTTTTGTTCATTTCCATCACCTGTTTGTATGTTTTTTCCTCTTTTTCTGTAAGGACTTCTACCTGTTTGATTGTGTTTTCCTGTTTTTCTTTAAGGACTTGTAACTCTTTAGCAGTGTTCTCCTGTATTTCTTTAAGTGATTTATTAAAGTCCTTCTTGATGTCCTCTACCATCATCATGAGATATGCTTTTAAATCTAGGTCTAGGTTCTCAGGTGTGTTGGGGTTCCCTGGACTGGGCGAAGTGGGTGTGCTGGGTTCTGGTGATGGTGAGTGGTCTTGGTTCCTGTTAGTAAGATTCCTCCGTTTACCTTTCGCCATCTGGTAATCTCTGGAGTTAGTAGTTATAGTTGACTCTGTTTAGAGATTGTTCTTCTGGTGATTCTGTTACCGTCTATCAGCAGACCTGGGAGACAGATTCTCTCCTCTGAGTTTCAGTGCTCAGAGCACTCTCTGCTGGCAAGCTCTCTTACAGGGAAGGTGCGCAGATATCTTGTATTTGGACCTCCTCCTGGCCGAAGAAGAAGGCCCAAAACAGGACCTTTCTCAGACACTGTGTTGCTTTGGCAGTTCCCAGGTGGTACAGACTCTCACCTAAGCAGACTAAATTCCTAAGTTCCTTGGAGTCCCGGGACCAAGATGGCGACCGCTGCTGCTGTGGCTTAGGTCGTCTCCCCAGCCGGGTGGGCACCTGTCCTCTGGTCCGGAAGGTGGCCGGCTGTCCCCGGCCCACAGAGGGTGCTGCCTCAGCGCCTCTGTGCTTCTGCCTGTTCCAGAAGCTGTCAGGTTCTCTGGCGCACCCTCTCACCTGTTCAGACTAATTTCCTAAGTTCGGCGGGTCCCGGACCAAGATGGCGACCGCTGCTGCTGTGGCTTAGGTCGCCTCCCCAGCCGGGCGGGCACCTGTCCTCCGGTCCAGACGGTGGCCGGCTGTCCCCGGCCCACACAGGGTGCTGCCTCAGCCCCTCTGTGCTTCTGCCTGTTCCAGAGGCTGTCAGGTTCTCTGGTGCACCCTCTCACCTGTTCAGACTAATTTCCTAAGTTCGGCGGGTCCCGGACCAAGATGGCGACCGCTGCTGCTGTGGCTTAGGCCGCCTCCCCAGCCGGGCGGGCACCTGTCCTCCGGTCCAGACGGTGGCTGGCTGTCCCCGGCCCACAAAGGGTGCTGCCTCAGTGCCTCTGTGCTTCCGCCTGTTCCAGAAGCTGTCAGGTTCTCTGGCGCACCCTCTCACCTGTTCAGACTAATTTCCTAAGTTCGGCAGGTCTCGGACCAAGATGGCGACCGCTGCTGCTGTGGCTTAGGCCGCCTCTCCAGCCGGGCGGGCACCTGTCCTCCGGTCCGGACGGTGGCTGGCTGTCCCCGGCCCACAAAGGGTGCTGCCTCAGCGCCTCTGTGCTTCCGCCTGTTCCAGAAGCTGTCAGGTTCTCTGGCGCACCCTCTCACCTGTTCAGACTAATTTCCTAAGTTCGGCAGGTCCCGGACCAAGATGGCGACCGCTCTAGAAAGGACTCTAATATATAGTAGGAAGGGAAGAAGGCAAGACACATCCTTTGTTTGTTTGTTTTTGTTTTGTTTTCTTTTTGTTTTATGAGACTGGGTTGCTCTGCATAGTCTCTGCTGTCCTGGATCTCTCGTTGTAGATCAGGCTGGCCTCAGACTTAGAGATCTGATTGCCTCTGCCTCGGGTATGCTGGGGTTAAAGGTGTATGCCACCATGTCGGACTACACACTTTAGAGAAATAGGAAGGCAAGAGGCTTAGGCTCAAAAGGAGGGGTGGGATGTTATTTAAGGCTTAGAACATTCCCTGATAAATGCTGGAAGAGTCTCCACAGCTCTGGAAGAAGGCAGGGCCATGTTT